>NW_027369318.1:0-43579 GCF_046119375.1 Phyllobates terribilis
AAAGCATATAGCCATGTGTACAATGGGAAATCACGCCATTTGGGCATGAGGCATAATGCGGTAATAGAGCTCATTACGCATTGGGTGATCGCGGTTGATTTTGTTGGGTCTCAAAAAAATCTAATTGACCACATGCCGAAGGGTTTAAGGAGAGATTTGGTCTCCAAGTCAGCTAAGGGGATGGGATTAAGACCTGGATAGCTTTCTAGTGGTGGGACACCCAATTCCTATCTAACTAACGTTAGGGATAGAATTCAATGTGGAAAGCCCTCACCTAGAAACTGAAAAGCACAAAAGTTTGATCCTCATGTGTGTGCTTAGTACCTACATGGTGGAGGTTGAAGACGGAGTCTTCATAATAGGTTCTTTGAAAAAGTGCAATTGTAGGTGTACGATGTGGGTACGCTTACCTGTAAAGGATTTACCTAAGTAAGTGTGAAGTTTGGCCGCTTCATGAAGTTTGGGTTTACTTCAAATACGCTTATGAATGGATATGGACTCAGGGCCATAAAAGAGTCAAGGTAGTATTTAGAGAGGTATAGTAACTCGTGTGTGTGTTATCTTGAGGTACCCAACAGCGGTTGATTGGTTCAATCTTTGTGACACCATGATTTCCGGGGTATTTTGAATGTGTAATTACACTAAGCGGAAATTCAATCCATGTGGCATTTTCGTGTATGTGTGAGTTTGGGAGTACGACTTATAATTTTGTGAATCAAGGATTACACTAAAATGTGGGAGGAATATTGATAATTTTAGTGTTATCATGATTGTTTTATGTAAAAAACAATGTCATTTAGTGTGATCGGGATTCATACAATACTATGGGAGCTCATTTCGTTATAACATAAGTTAGGGGTGTGAGTACACACTTGTTTAAACGAAGTTGAGTCTCGGATGACAACATGTAAGGTTAAGACGTTCAATTCCCTCTGAGGTAATATTTATGTCTGAGGGAAGTGTGATCGGGATTTAACCAAAGATGTTAATAAATTCAAATTGTCATAATACAGGTTTGGAGGTGTGGAGTACATGCTCATATAAACAATTTCGTCTTTATTTAATGAGAAAGATTTCATTGTCAAAGAATATGTTAAGTTTAAATGATTCTAACATAGGTAAGTTAAACATATGAGCTTGCAATTTGGTTATGAAAGTGATAGGAATTTATCTCTTTTAACCCGGATACAAATTGCAAGAGGATCTAGAAAATGGAATATAACCCGGAGATGTTGATTCCAAGATATAAACTACCAAGGGAATATGAGAATCTGAGAGGAAAATATACTCCGTACCTACCTTGGTCCGGATTTGTAACTGCTGAAACTGCTGTTTTAGACAGTTACTAAAACGGTTATTTTGTAACCGTGTTCTTTTGACGGTGTCTTCTCCAAATGGTGGTTGTAACTTCTTTAACCGCTGCAATCTAGTCTTATTTAAGGGGCTTCTTGTGGGATTTGGAGAGAAATGAAATGAACAAAAGATCACTTGATTAAGTGATTGAAAAGGATCTTTGTATAAACACTTCAAATAAAACACAACAAACTCTATTTGTATCTCTTGGATTGTTGCTTAAAACCAAGAGGGTCGTTTGTCTTATCCCAAGGTGGAATTCGTGCAACCTTCAGGCATTATAATAGGGCCGAATTTGTACTTTCGGAAAGTGCACCAAGCACGATTCAAATCGATATCCAAGCTATCACCACCGATCCTTCATTTGCAGACGAAGAATTCCAACCATGCCCTCCTTGGAGAAGAGATTGTGCAGGGCTGGAGGAGTAAGGCTGGCATTTGTAATCGGAGTCCCTTTCATTAGCATTTTCAAAGGCCTCCTTACTTCAGCAACTATCATAGTACCATTGGCAGATATCTTCACTCGGAAAGAGCCATTGATGTTCCTCTCCAAAGCGCAATCTACACCTGTAAACAAAAGACTGGTGAGATCAACTATCCGACGCTATTTACAAGAACTTAAAAAAAAATCTAGAAAAATATTCAGAGCATCAACTTCCTTAGTGCAACCCGTGGAAGAAACTGTACGAGATGGCAAAATAGTACCTTTACTAGACACCATACCATGTCACCTACTGAGTTTGAGCTTATGTTCACTATATAACAAGTCACCTCTCTGCTACTCATCATGTATAAAATGAAAATATAGTTCTAACCGTAACACATATCATCACATGAATTGCACATACGTTAGCATTCCCATATTTTGCCAGTCGTAGATGACCAATTTAACATATTAAGTTTGATTTATAATAGTGAACTTCATCTTACTAAACAGTTTTTTTTCATAAGAGGTAGTTCTTTTTTGCTGTCCAAATAGGACATTTCGCATTTCTTAGTTATAGCATCTTATCATAATTACTGTTCTGACCCTTCTAAGCAACTTGGTAATTCTAGAGGTGATTCCTAAAACTTAACCTAGGATCTGCAGCCTCAATGGTTCAATGTTGCTAGATAGACTTAAGTTCAGTGTCAAGATCCCCAATGGACAAGTATTAAAGGGGTACTAGTAGAATGGTATCAAACTGATAGGATTATCACAAGATCGTGAATATATGCAATCAAATAACAGGTTCATCCACATCCATTTGAAGTTAACAGTATCCGGGAAAGAAAAGTTGCTTCAAAAGTGAGAATGAAACAGCTGATAATGTGCTTACCTTTTTGGTGCTTGAAGCCAGCAAGTACAGACTCAAGTTGATTGAGTATGACATAATAGACGGAAGAAGGGCATGAAACAGAACCGTGGAAGAGACGTTGTTAGAATTAAAATAGGATCTGTTTCTTACATTTCCATATTACTTTTTTATACCTTTCCCTGTCATGGTTTTAGTGTGAGGACGTGGTGTGTGCGTTCCGTTACTAAAACCTCTATATTTGTCAGAACCTCATCATCACACAGAATAACATAACATAATTTTGCATCTTCTCTCTCTTTTTACAATATGGTATCAGAGCATATCTAGATCCCTTTTTCCGATCATCGTGAATTTCCTCCGATGACGAGATCAAACCCGCGAACCCATCACCCTCCGACACTACCAAGGAGCACAATGATGACCCCTTATACCTCCACTCCAGTAACCATCCTGGATTGGCCCTGGTTCCAGATATCTTCGATGGCCAAAACTTCGGCGATTGGCGGATTTCCATGACGATCGCTCTCTCCGCCAAGGTCAAGCTCGGATTTATCACAGGCACAACAGCTAAGCCCGCTTCCAACCATCCTGACGCTGCTCGCTGGCAACGATGCAACGACATGGTAAGGGCTTGGCTTCTCAATGGTCTCAGTAAACAAATCCGACGAAGTGTTCTCTATTCCGAGACAGCTCAGGAAATCTGGGACGAGCTATGTGCTCGCTATGGCCACCTAAGCGGCGCACAGCTCTACGCTGTCAAGAAGGAACTTAGTCGGTTGATACAGGGCTCCGATTCCGTTTCAACCTATTACACAAAGACAAAGGCTCTTTGGGATGAACTCGGCAGTACGCGAAGCATCCCTAAATGCACCTGCGGCTCCGGGAAGGAATTGATGAAGTATGAAGAGGAAGAACGTCTCATCCATTTTTTAATGGGACTCAATGATGTCTTTACCACTATGCGAGGGGCTCTTCTGATGCAACATCCCTTGCCTAGTCTTGCTAAATGTCTTTCAACCTTGGAACAGGAGGAAACACAACGAGAAATCAACAATGATTCTCCTCTACACGACAGCACCGTAGCTTTTAATGTTGTTGGGCAGAAACCCCGCTCTTCTGAGTCCAAGGAGCCCACAGGTGACCGGAAAACTCTTCATTGCACAAACTGCAAGAAATCTAACCATACCGTGGACAAATGTTATTTTCTCCATGGGTTCCCTCCACAATATCGTGATAGGAACAAGAGAAAGGCTAGTGATGGCCGCTTTGCTGGTTCAGTGCAGTCTAGAAACCCTGCTAGTCTTGCTGACCTTACTTCGGATCAATTTGCCAAGCTCATGACCCTCCTTGGTTCCTCTTCTGGAGACACCAAATCAGACCCTCATGATGATTTCGCTTGATTCGCAGGTACTTCTTTTGCCTCTCAAGTTTTCAATAAATCATCCTGGATTTTGGACAGCGGAGCGAGCTGTCATATGGCATGTGATTTGCACTTGTTCCAGTCCACTAAGACCTTGAGTAAACCCTTTGATATTAGTTTACCCAATGGTGAACGAGCCACAGTGAGCAGATCTGGTACAGTTGTTGTGTTGCCTGAGCTAACCTTGACAGACGTTCTATTTGTGCCTATCTTTCATTGCAATTTGCTGTCTATTGGAAAGTTGGTCAGGGAACTGTTTTGCAGCGTCTTGTTCACGCCTAGCCACTGTGTTTTGCAGGCTCCTTCTATGAAGGCACCTCTGGTGATTGGTAAATTTTACAGAGACTTATACATTCTGCACAATGGAGAGAACAGAAGTTTCTTGACAGCTGCTGCAGTTGCTACTACAGACCCTTACATATGGCATAGTAGACTAGGGCATTTACCTTATTTCAAGTTACAATCTCTTAGTTTGTTAAGAATCAGACTGTTGATCAGCATGTTTTGAAGTCCTTGTAATGTTTGTGCCAAGGCCAAACAAACCAGATTAAGTTTTCCTAATAGTAACATTACTACTACCTTCCCTTTTGAGCTCATTCATATTGATGTTTGGGGGCCCTACTCTCAGCCTACACATAATGGTTTTCGTTATTTCCTTACCATTGTTGATGACTTTTCCAGGTCCACTTGGGTGCATCTTATGGCCACTAAGAGTAATTCATTTGGTTTACTTAAAGGTTTTTTATCTATGGTTCATAGACAGTTTGGAAGGGAAGTCCGAATAATCAGAAGTGACAATGCTCTTGAATTAGGAAGCAGCACAGAAACCTCCCAGTTCCTCGTCTCTCAAGGCATACAACATCAGACCTCTTGTGTTGCCACACCACAGCAGAATGGTGTGGTTGAACGAAAGCATAGGCATCTTCTTGAGATTGCCAGGGCACTTATGTTTCAGTCCAATTTGCCCAAGAGATTTTGGGATGAGAGTGTCCTTAATGCAGCATATTTAATTAACAGATTACCGACTGCTGTGTTACAGAACCGAACTCCTTATGAGCTTCTCTACCAGACAGCTCCTTCTTATGATCACTTGAGAGTTTTTGGAAGCCTCTGTTTTGCCTCCACTCTAAAGCAAGGGAGAGATAAATTTTCTGCTCGGGCTGCAGCTTGCATTTTCCTTGGATATCCTTTTGGCAAAAAGGCTTATAAATTGTATAACTTGGAGAGTAAACAGGTACTGTATTCTCGGGATGTAGTGTTCCATGAAACTATATTTCCATTTCAGTCTCCAGATGCTTCTCCCTCCTCATCTGTACCTATCTATCCTACTACACCACTCCCTGATGATTTGGTTGTACCAATTCCTTCCCCACCTGCTGTTGCTCTTCGCAGATCATACAGAACTCACAGAGCTCCCTCCCATCTCTCAGATTATCATTGCAATTCTGCTGTTGTTTCTGCTGCCCATGTCTGCACACACACTCTTACTTCTACAGTTGCTTTGTCCATAGTTGATCCCTCTAGTTCTCTTCCTGAACATGAACCTCTCAGCTACAACGACGCTTGTCACTATGAGGTCTGGCATAAAGCTATGCAGGACGAATTTTCAGCATTAGACAGCAACAGAACTTGGGACTTGGTGGATTTACCAAAGGGAAAAAAGGCCATCAGCTGTAAATGGGTCTATAAGGTCAAGCGAAAGGCCAATGGTACGATTGAGAGGTATAAAGCCCGCTTAATGGTTCGAGGATTCACTCAACAAGAGGGGGTGGATTACCATGAGACTTTTAGTCCAGTGGTGAAAATGACAACAGTAAGGACTCTCATTGCAGTTGCAGTAAAACAAAAGTGGGATATATTTCAACTTGATGTCAACAATGCATTTCTGCATGGTGACTTAGATGAGGAAGTGTACATGACGCCTCCTATGGGCCTTCATGTGGAAGATTCCAACAAGGTGTGCAAGCTAAGAAAATCCTTATACGGTCTCAAACAAGCCTCTCGGCAATGGTATGCCAAGTTATCAAAATTTCTGCTGTCCAAAGGCTATACTCAAAGTCTGAATGATTACTTCATGTTCCACAAGAAATCTGCCACTACAAATGTCTATATTGCTGTGTATGTAGATGATATACTCCTCACAGGAAATGACCAGGAGGAAATACTGAATATGAAAACTTGTCTTGATGTTGAATTCAAGATAAAGGACTTGGGTAGTTTACATCTTTTCCTTGGAATTGAGTTTGTTAAATGCTCAGATGGATTAATGCTGAATCAGAAGAGGTTTGTTCAAGAGATGATCATAGAGTTTCTGCCAGGTAAATTCAGGATTGCTTCCAGTCCACTTGATCCTAGACACAAACTTTTACCAGATGAAGGTGTTTTGTTGAGTGATCCCATGCTTTATAGAAGACTTGTGGGAAAACTTAATTTCCTTGTCAATACCCGGCCAGATGTTGCCTTCTTTGTCCAGTGTCTTAGCCAATACAACCAATCACGCCGACAGCCTCATATGGATGCAGCATTGAATGTTCTGTCATATATATCAGGAACGCAGAGTAAAGCTCTCCTTCTGAACAACAGAACCACCTTCCATATGACAGCTTATTGTGATGCAGATTGGGCTACTTGTCCTATGACTCGACGATCAGTCAGTGGATTTGTGGTCTTTCTAGGAGGAAGTTTGATCTCATGGAAATCAAAGAAACAACAAAGCGTTTCCTTATCATCTGCTGAGGCCGAGTACAGATCCTTGAGACGTGTGTGTGCAGAGTTGGCTTGGTTGAGCAGACTGTTACACGAGCTTGGAGTCACAGACATCACACCTATTCTCGTTAAATGTGATAACCAAGCCGCCATTTACATAGCACGCAATCCGGTTTTCCACGAGCGGACGAAACATATAGAGCTGGACTGCCATTATGCCCGTGAAAAATTACTAGATGGTTTGATTTCACTCAGTCATGTTCCCACACACTCACAACTTGCCGATTTCCTCACCAAACCACTACCAGGCAGCCATTATCACTCTGTTTTCCCCAAGATGGGATTGATTGATCCATCACCATCTTGAGAGGGCGTGTTACAATTAAAATAGGATCTGTTTCTTACATTTCCATATTACCTTTTTATACCTTTCCTTGTCATGGTTTTAGTGTGAGGACGTGGTGTGTGCGTTCCGTTACTAAAACCTCTATATTTGTCAGAAGCTCATCATCACACAGAATAACATAACAGAATTTTGCATCTTCTCTCTCTTTTTACAATAGACGTTGACACTGTATTTTTGCCACGGTTCAAAACCAGGCAGGACCTTCCCTTCAATCTGCTCCAACGCTTTCGCCACCTCCATATATAACCTACCATCAAAAGTAATCGAAGCTTTCATATTTGGCTTATTTAGCTCTGGCTTAATCATATGAACTCTGCAACAATTACAAAGAGGGTTCCCCGTCGGCATGAAGGAAATAATCTCTCTGGAAAGCGCTTCTTCAGAGGACCGACATGATGGATGATTAGCTACTACTGAATCCCTTCTCACCAGATAGAAGTCAACAATTCTACGATCTGTAGAGGCCCTCAAAGCATTTAGAATTTCCATTTCAGGTAGCCATACTATCTGTAAATTCGGCATTACGTTCACCTAGAATATGTAGGATTTAAAGGGTTTTTGGATCAACTGGAAATCTAGGTCTTTCAAGACCAAAGCATGCAAACATAAAAATGAAAAACAATGCAAAGAAAATGAAAGCTGAGCAATCAAGAACGCAAGATTTTTACGAGGCTCGATCTTAAAGATCTACATCCTCGGGACCTCAGAATCGAGGTCCAATGCACTAAGCAAACTCAAGATTACAAGGGCAATAATAATCCCAGATAAGTACACCAATAATTCAACAAAAAACCAGATATAAAAGCAACAAATAACAATAGCTACAAAGGGATGAAATCTCCCAGAATCACACAACTCCAAAAGCTGTAAACCATGAGCTATAGATCTCAAGGTTGCCTCAGATAGATGAACACTTCTCAACGAACACCAAAGGAGCAGCAAAAGGGAAACCCTAGCAAAGCTCAAGTAGAGAGAAGAGAAGCGGCGGAAATAACAAGTGAAACCCTCAAAATCTTACCAAGGGTTGAACAGTAAGCCGTGTTATATACCGAGCCAAAATTTACCCAAAACTTAGCGTTTAAGCAAGTGAAGCTCACCATGGATCAGATCAACATAGTAATGGTAACAAGTCCAACGATGCAAAGATATGGGCTACCTGGTAATATGTTGTATTGGGCCTCAGTATGGCCCAATATAGCCTTTTTAACCCTGAGCATATGTCCATGTTAATGGGCTTAACTAATTAACTTAATGCCAGCAATCACATGGATAATACTTCAAAGGGTTAAAAGGCCAAACAATTGGTTTGATCATAGGAGAGTAAAATAATAATCCTAGACTTCGGAAATTATAACTCACAACAATTACCCCTTAGTTTCTTAAGTCTACAAGTAGTGGATTGAACTTCATCCGTCGTCGGTCAAAAATACTGATTCAACTCAGTGTAATTCCTCCAAATGGAGGAAATTTCTACAAAACGGAAACTTTTCAGAGGGAACTATCTTTGTCCCAAAATCAGCAGGTTTTTTTTCACCCTCTATCTTTTGAACCTTGATAACATCGTTGTCAACCTTTTCCCTAATAAAGTGGTACCTAACATCAATATGTTTAGTACGTTCATAATAAATAGGATTTAAAGGGTTTTTGGATCGAGCGGAGATCTAGGTCTTTCAAGACCAAAGCATGCAAACATAAAAAATGAAAAACAATGCAAAGAAAATGAAAGCTGAGCAATCAAGAAATCAAGATTTTTACGAGGTTTGATCTTAAAGATCTACATCCTCGGGACCTCAGGATTGAGGTCCAATCCACTAAGCACACTCAAGATTACAAGGGCAATCATAATCCCAGATCAGTACGCCAAACATTCAATGAAAAACCAGAAATAAAAGCAACAAAGAACAATAGCTACAAAGGGATGAAATCTCCCAGAATCACATAACTCCAAAAGATGTAAAACATGAGCTATAGATCTCAAGGTTGCCTCTAGATAGATGAACACTTCAACACTTCTCAACGAGCACTAAAAGGGAAATCCTAGCAAAGCTCAGGTGAACAGAGAGAGAAGCGGCGGAAATAACAAGTAAAACCCAAAAATCTTACCAAGGGTTGAACAGTAAGCCGTGTTATATACAGAGTCAAAGTTTATCCAAAACTCAGCGTTTAAGCAACTGAAGCTCACCACGGATCATCTTGAATATGATTCCAAACAAGTTCACGTTTAATCAACGTGACATTGCTACCGTTCCTCTATGGGTTCGGATCTTTGGTTTACCAAAGAACTTTTGGACGAGTGATATTCTTAGTCGGATTGCTTCGCATGTATGGAAGCCCCTTGTTTGGTTGATACTGTCACGGACAGCAAGCTGCGGGGTCTTATGCTCGAGTTCTTGTTGAGGTAAACTTTGCTGCTTCTTTTTCTAGAGGTGTGACCTTGGATTTTGATGATGAGAATCTATTGATGCTACTTTCTTGATTGAAAACGAGCCTAAGTATTGCAAGGGCTGTTTTCATTTTGGTCCATTCGGATGAGTTATGTCTGTTTAAGGAGAAGCGGGATGATGTTGGTATGAAGGGTAAGCGGGAAAGCACAAGGACCGAAGGCAGCTACTCTGGCTGCTCTAAAGGCTCCTGTTACTTCTATGACACCGGTTCACCCATCTGAGACTGCCGATCCTTCTGCGAGTGCTGATGTTGTGCCTGAGGTGAGTCAGGTTGTTGTTCGGACCGAGAGTTCACCTAGTGTCCCCAGTTGAGGTCCAGTCTAAGGGTGTGGCGACAGTGGTCCAGCCTGTGCTGCCACAGGAAATGGTTCAGGTTGAGGGTGATTTGGCCCCTATTTGAGGCGCAGACTATTGCTGTTGTTGATGATCAAGTCGGTCTGCCACCTGGGGAGGACCTTCAGTTGGGGAATGTGACTGCTAAGGAGGCGTGTGGACTGTCAATATCAGGGGAGGAGAGCTATAGGCTTGAGTCTGTCAATGATACAGCGACACCTACGGCCTTGGCAGTTGAGCACTCTGCAAACATTCCACCACTTCTAGTCCTCATAAGGTGCTTCTATGGCTTTGAGAGAGTCAAGATTGTTAGATGTTTGATCTGGCTTCTACTACGTTTGTTGGTAACGGCTAGAGGAATCTTAGACGTCCTAGCAGCGTCCGACAGGAGGTTTCCCGATGAATGCCTTAGGTTGGAATGTGCGCGGGCTTGGCCAAGCCCGGAAACAAAATGGCGTTGAAGGAGATGATTTGGAAGTTCCTTGCTAATGGTATGTGGTCTTTTTGAGACTAAGTATGGTAGAGGTGACATTACTGCTCTTGTTAGGCGTATGGTTCATGGTTGGGAGTTCACTACGAACTTTCACTTAGACCAGCGTGGTCGTATTCTTGTTATTTGGGATCCTAGCTATGTTGATTTGGAGATTCTGACTATGTCTACGCAACATATTGGGTGTCTTGTTACTTTCAAGACTTCCGGTGTTAGATATGGTATTTGCTTTGTGTATGGTCTTCATTCTGTTGTTGCCAGACGACCACTATGGGGTTATGTTGATCAGCTGTTTGCGGCACATGATGTCCCCTAGCTGCTATGAGGGATTTCAACTGTGTCATGAATGCGAACGAGCGATTTCATGGTGAGGTTGTTCGTATGCCTGAGTGCAGAGATATGATAGATGCTTGTAGACGACATGGTCTGACAGATGCTCCTACGTCTAATGCTTCACTCTATACCTGGACCAATGGGACTGTCTGGAGCAAGCTTGACAGCATCTTGGTTCATCCTGGTTGGTTTCTGCTGAGCATTATGTTAGGGTTGATTACCCGGATGTTGGTATCCTTCGGATCACAAGCCTTGTGTTGTTACTCTCCGGCGACTTGAGGTTTGTGGGCATATGTACTTCAAGTTCTTTAGCATGTGGGCTGATCATCCGCATTTTATTGAGGTGGTCTCGAATGGTTGGGTGTCTCCTCCTCAGGGCACTTTCCAGTTCAAACTTGCCAAACTCCTCAAGAGCTTGAAGTTCCCTCCGAAGTGCCTGAATAAGGCTGAGTTCAGTCACATCTCCTCTCCTGCTGCTGTGGCTATCTCTGCATTTGATGTTGCTTTAGAGGATCTTAGACATGGTCCGGATGTTCCGGAGTTGATTCAGGCTGCTTTCTGATGCACGTGCACTGGCTTCTTGGCTCTCTACCGCTGAAGCTAGTTTTCTTGGACATGAGGCAAAGGCCAGATATATTATTTTTGAGTGATCAGTGTACTAGGTACTTTCACAACCTGATGAAGGCTAATGCCCGGAAGAGCTACATTGCTTCAGTGATTGATAGGACTGGTATGCCTACTACTACTATTTCTGTTGTTGCTGTTGAGTTTCTTGCTTTTTATCAGGGGTTGTTGGGACTGCTGTGCCAGTTCAGTTGCGTGCTCCGTCTGTGTTTGCCCCTTGGTCCTTGGCTCTCTGCTGAAGCGAGTGATTCCTTGGGTGTTGAGGTCTCAGTTGATGAGATTAGAGCTGCTCTTTCTATTGGTGATGAGAAGGCTTCGGGCCTTGATGGGTTCAATGCGAGGTTCTTCAAGGCCTCGTGGGAGATTACTGGGCCTGATGTGTGTGCAGTGTGAAGGAGTTCTTTGTCAGTGGGCGACTTCTGAAACAGCTCAATCACACTGTTATTCCTCTTGTTCCCGAAGGTGGATTTCCCCATCTAGAGTTGAGCACTATCGACCTATTGCGTGCTGCAATGTTGTATACAAGCTGATCTCGAAGATCATGACCTGCTCGGCTAGCCAGAGTTCTCTGTACTCTCATTGACCCTGCCCAAAGCGCTTTTGTGGAGGGGCGGCTGATGAGTGAGAATATTTTTCTCATCCAAGAACTGCTGAGGCGATACTCAGTCACTAGGGATACTAGACGGTGTTTCTTGAATGTAGACATTGCCAAGGCATATGCTACTGTGTCTTGGGATTTCCTTCGGTTCACTTTGTGTCATCTGGGTTTGCCTGCTCGGTTTAGTGCATGGCTTATGGAGTGTGTCACTACTGCTACTATTCGATCAAGGTCAACCGTGGTCTTCATGGTTTTTTTCCCTGGTCGACGAGGATTACGGCAGGGCGATCTCTCTCTCCCACTATTGTTTGTGTTGTGTATGGAGATGTTCAGTAGATTGATGCGCAGGGATTCTGCTGTTCCTGAGTTCGGCTACCATCAAGATTGTGCGGGTATTGAGCTCACTCATTTGATCTTTGCTGATGATGTTGTTTTGGTTCTGTCCGGGTGATGTTCCTTCTGTTTCCATCCTCAGTGACTGTCTCAGGAAGTTCTGGGGATATGTCAGGCTTAGTGTCAGTGCGGCTAAGTCCTCTATGTTTTTGGCTTCTTTACATGATGATGAAATGGGTACTTACGTGCTATTACTGGTTTTCAAGAGGGGTACTTTTCCTTTTAGGTACCTTGGGATCCCGATCAGTACGCACAACCTTTGGGTTATGGACTATAAGCCGCTTCTGGACAGGATCAGTCGGTATCTTAGGCTTGGGCTAGGAGGAGTTTGTCCTTTGCTGGTCGTCGTGAGCTCCTGGCTTCTGTGATTTAGGGTGGTTGAGGATTCTGGCTGTCTATTCTTCATGGGCCTACATGACTTTCTTTCTGCTCTGATCACCCTTTCCAGGAATTTTCTATGGCATTGGCCGAGAGTTAGCTGGAGTAGTATCTGTTGTCCGAGACAGGAGGGAGATCTGGGTCTGCGTGATTTGGCTGTCTGGAACAGCTGCTTCCTCCTGAAGCATTATTATCATATTTCTGAGGGGTGGGAGAGTCTTTGGATTCGCTGGATCCATCATAGGTATCTGAGTGTTGATAGCCCTAGTACTTGGATCGCTCATCGTCGGGATTCCTCTTTGATCAAGGGGATTCTGGCTGCTAGAGATAGAGTTGTTCAGATGGTTGATAGAGAGTTGGGAGTTGAGGAGACTCTTGATAGTTGGTGTACTGCTGACAGGTTCCGTGTCTCGGCTGCGTATGATGCGCTCCGGTATAGGAAAACCGAGTGTGTCTTGGAAGGCTGAGGTCTGGCCCAAGAACAACCACTCCTAGGCATTCGTTCATTTTGTGGTTGGTTGTGCTCGGTCGGTTATATACCTATGACAGATTGTTCTTTCTTGGCGTTGATCCGTGATGTCGTCTTTGTGAGTCGGCAGATGAGTCTCATTCTCACCTCTGTTTGAGTGTTCGGTTGGTCCTGAGCGTCCTGGCAGGCGGTATGTACCGAGGTTTCACATCCCTTACTCTTGCACTTCTATCGATAGTACTATGGTCTGGCTGCGCACTCATGCACATGGTGAGGAGTTCTTACTAGGGCTCAGACTTTTGCGCTTTCGGCGACGGTTTACTTGGTTTGGCAGGCGCGAATGCGCTTGTTTTTAGCACAACCGGATTCCGGTTGAGGTCATTGTTAGACAGATTAGCATTCGTGTTTTTAGACTCTTTATGACATGTTCCCTATTACTATGGTTGTTTCAGCACTTGGACACTAGTTTTGTTGATTATTTAGCAAAATATGGATAGCCTGTGTGTTATGCCATGTGTGCTCTTGGACTGTCTGTGATTTAAATTCCCCTTTTTGGAGACACGCCATTTATATTATTTACATTTTAACAAAAAAAAAAGCCCACCATGGATCAGATCAACATAGTAACGGTAACAAGTCTAGAGATGCAAAGATATGGGCTACCAGGTAATGTGTTGTATTGAGCCTCAGCATGGCCCAATATAGCCTTTTTAATCCTGAGCATATGTCCATGTAATTGGGCTTAAGTAATTAACTTCATGCCATCAATTACATGGATAATACTTCAAAGGTTAAAAGGCCAAACAATTAATTTGATCATAGGAGAGTAAATAATAATCCTAAACTTAGGAAATTATAACTCACAACAGAATATATATCTTCCTGCGAGAACCAAGTTGCCAAGTCATCAAGTATGAAGCAAACATCATGAGCTTCACACTTGACAAAACCAAATCCCTTGCTGTATCTTCAAGGCCAATAACTTAGCATTGACAACAGAAAAAGAATGATACTGGTCAGCTATAATGTTTGCCCAACAGAGATTCACCTTCAGCAAGGAGTCATGGAATTCAACATCATTCAACCTAAAAGCACTTTGTGCAACATCCGGGGAAAGAAAAGTGACAGTGCCCCATTTTTCTTTGTCCTCCTTCTTTGCAAAATGACCGGTATACCTGCGGAAACCAAAATACCCCAGACGTGTGTTTTTCAATTAGCATTAGGAGCTCCTTATCATCAAGATTGCTAGCGTCAGAGTGATAAATATCACTACTTAAACACCGTTGATCAATCTCCAAATGTCTGATTTCAGCCCCGGAGCCATATAATGCGACAGGTGGGCGCGTGCCAGCCCCACCCTAATATAAAACATTTCTAACACATCCATTCTCCAACAATTTCTTTTCATGCTTTCAGAACATTCTTGACACGATCCAGAACTCTCTACATATCATTCAAAGAAGCAAATACACAGATGTCATTGTTATCAACAATTCACTTGAATGCTGATCCTTTCATCACCACAGGTAGTCCTGATGTTTGATAACAGTAAGAAATGACCACCATTATATTTCCCACAGAACCTCTTCAGAAGACCTCTGCCAAAACCAACCAATATCTGCATGACGCAGGAACCTAGCAGTGCGTATGAATTGGTTAGCAGGATGGGATGAAGTTTCATTATATTTGACAATAATGTGTTTGTTGAATAAATCATAATAATATGAACAAGTATATATATGACTACTGTATGCACTTTGGACTGAGGAATATTTGTATGTGACTTGATCGACTTCATTTCAATAAAAAAGTGTATTTCATCTTCCTTCAAGCTTCATAATCACTCTTGGTTGTTGTCATCGGCCGCAATACCAGCTATTGTAGAAGATGACACTTCAGCTTCTTCCAGACAAGCCTTGTTTGTGCACCTATAGAAAAAATCCTTTGTCCAAAGTGCATGCAAAGAACTCTCGTGTCCACCGGTGGTGGCTGAATTAGAAACCACTACTTCTTCCACACAGTGTCATTCGTAGGCATCTTCTTAGCCAAGTCCACTGTGGTACAGACATAGAACAAGCCGTCGTTATGCGTAATCTTCCTAGGAGTATAAACGAAGGTAAAGCGTGATGCGAGGGGTTTAGCCCCTATATCTTACGACCGCGTCGTGAACACTATCGCGCGCCATAACATGGGATGAAGCTGGATAGGGTTGAATCGATTCTCTCCAGAAATTGTTTTTCCCAAGGAAGAAGTGGGAGACAAAACTGGCGTCCATCGCTTGCACACTCACCACGAACCAACCTTTGTAATGATACGCCATCTTGCAAGCCTTCAGAAGGAAGTTCTAGGACTGTGCCCTTGGGGAAGGGGTATGAACTCGCTATTTTTTGAAGTTTCGCCATAGTGAGGAATTGAACACTCTCCGGCAGACTCATTTCCCAAGTTTTCGGTCTAATACCAAAATACGCCCTGTGTACATTTGCACGGGAGGACAAACGTCTTTGTACCCGTCCTGGAACTTCGATTAAGGGATTGGTCATCTTAGATGTCCCGACATAGGGCTATATGCGCCTCCGAACCCTGCCGCGAACAGTGTTCGAAGGGAGAGGCATACTTTTTCGGTGCTTGACAAAGAGGAACTCGATGAGGAAGTTATACGCGAAGAGTCGATGTGCTAGAACCTAAAGCAAGCTTAAGTCAGTTCCCAAGGACTTGATAAATCTTAAGCTTTCTCGCGAACAGATTACTAAAGGTTAATCTAAGCATAATCTTTGCGAAATTTTTTTATCAGTCCTGGGAAGAACAACTCATCAAGGCTTGTTCGCGAAAGATGGGAAGACTAAAGGTCAAGACAGAAGATACTATAAAGGGAAAAACGGATTTCCTCTAAATCTGACGCCTTAGGATAAGAGAGGGAATTCGAAACGACTTAAATTATGATTTGATTGATGGGACAACTATGGAAGTGGAAACAGCGGGAAAGGAAAGGAAAGAAGAAAAGACGGAGACAAAGGCCGGGGAAGAAACACTCGAGACACCAAATAGATCCTGGCATCTCCCAACGTCTTCCCGGCCCATCGACCCCTTTTTTCCCCTCGCCGAAGAAGATGATAAAGGGATTCACATATGGCGTATGTAACGGTTATTAGCTTAGATTTAGTGGTGCTTAGGAGCTTGTCGAGTGCATTTCCCGGGAATATAGCTTGGAGAGTACATTATATGGATTTGTGGAAGCTCGAGAGCATTTTGTGGCACAACCATGGAGATTCCGTTTGTACCCATCATTGGGTGCATTCGGGATGGAGCTATAGCGAAGAAGTGCCGAGGAGAGACGGAGGGCGACTTCTGATGTTCCCATGGTGTCCGTACCTAAGATGTCCCTATATGAAGACCCAGGAACACCGGACAATGCTTCCCGGAAGTAGAGATGAAGATATGAAAATTCTGCGACACAGAAGCCCGCGACCATGGTTAACGGCCAGAACAAAGGAACCTCCAATTTTTGAAGTCCGCGACCGCGGGTGAAGCAGCCGCGACCGGGGGTAGTTCCGACAGCTAGCAGATCCGAAGTTTTTGGATTTTCTTTCCGGATTGCTTTTTCCAAAAAAGTTCTGAACATTTTTTTCCTATTTTTATTTCTTTTATTTCATCTTATTTCCTAAGACATATAAATAGTTTTCTAGGGTTTTTATCTAATTTATCATCTAAGCCTCCACCTTTGAGTTTTCCTTCCCCCATCGTTCTTGAGACTATGTTGAACTAAACACTTTCATGGTTCACTTGGAAGATTGAAGCCTTCAGATCTTGTTTCATTGTGAGTTTCTAAATGCTTGGATTCAATTTCAATATAGGATTGTTTTAGTAATCTCTTATGGTTATTCCATTGATTGATATTAGTTTTATCTAGGTTTCAAACTAGAATGATTGATATTATTTAGAGTGCTAAACTTGATCATTCGATTAGAAAAGTCTTGTCTTTAGTAGCAAACTCTATTTGCATTAACTATTTGTGCTTGTTTATAGGGTAGAGATTCCGAATTCATGTCAAGTATCGGTGATTGGCCAATGGTATTGCATCGACCTGCTTATCTTTGATCTTAATGCTAGTCTGTTATTGAATCTTGTTCTTTCCTTGGTTATAATTGAATTAAGGGTTTCTAGGATAATTTGGACTAGTTTCTTTATTATACCAAAGAGTAGGACAACTTATTGAATGTTAACGAACACAAGTTATTAGGATTTGATGAGCAATGCGCTTGTCTGATGTGCTGATTTCTTATAAGTGTACGTTTTCCATTATTATTTACACACAACCCAACTTTATTCTGTTAGCTTATTTGGCTTGTTACTATTAAAGAACAAAACCCCCCATTGGTTACTTGTTAGTTACACCAATCGATATAAACTGTTCTCAGGCTTTCTAGGAATTCGACCCCTACTTCTCACTTTACTAAGTGGATACCTAGTTGGATTTTCTTTGATAGGAACCTACGACTTTACCCTGGTGAACTTCATTATAACCCGGTGTCATCTTTCTTAAGAGAGAACATGTTTTCTCGATTTGGATTCCTAAAGCTCTTGTGAATGATAGGGGAACTCATTTCTTGAATAGAACGATGAGTTCTCTTCTTAAGAAATATGGCATTACCCATAGAGTCTCTACCGCTTATCATCCACAAAGCAATGAACAAGCTGAAATGTGAAACCGGCAAATCAAAGGTGTTCTAGAAAAGATGGTGGCGCCAAACCGAAAGGGTTGGAGTCTCCTCCTAGACGATGCACTATGGGCTTACTAGATCGCTTACAAGATTCCCATCGGAATGTCCCCGTATCGACTCGTGTTTGGGAAGGGATGTCATTTTTCGGTGGAATTAGAGCATAAAGCTTGATGGGCGGTACAAGTAAGATGCTGCAGGAGAGAGCCGGAAGTTTCAAATGCATGAATTAGAAGAAATACGTAGGGAGGCGTATGAGAACGCAACTATCTACAAGGAGAAGACGAAGGCTTGACACGGCAAACACATCCTGTGCAAGGAATTCAAGGTCGGGGACAAGGTATTCCTATATAATTCTCGTCTTCAACTTTTTCCAGGAAAATTGAGATCTAGGTGGAGTGGGCCCTATGTGGTGGCGCAAGTATTTCCTCATGGAGCTGTCGAGCTCTTTGATAAAGACAACCACAGTACACTCAAGGTTAATGGTCAAAGGTTAAAACCTTACAATGAAGGATTTCCCACAGAGGAGATTGAGGAGTTGAATCTAGAGGAGCCACGGACACGATAACTAATTGATCGGACCACGTCGAGCCACGACGGTAACCAAGGCGTTGATCAGGAGGCAAGTCGAGGTAGATTCTTACATTTTTCTCTTTTTTTTCAAAAACAAAAAAATAACTAGGCAAGTAAAATTGGAAAAAAGGAAAAGGTGGATGCCAAAAAAATTAATATAAAAAATAATAATAAAAATTGGTCGACAATGGTGAAGTCCGCTGTCGCGCCATCAACCCGCGGCCGCGGGTTTGCAGTTTGCAGAACAGGAGAAGTTCGACAGCGGTGAAGTCCGCGGTCGCGACCATCAACACGCGGCCACGGGTTCGCATTCTGTAGAAAAGAAAATATAAGGGCCGTCCATCCGAACCGGTTTTCCATAAATCCAATCAGCTGAACCGGCCAAAATCACCACTTACCCTCCCTATCCGGCCTTAACCCCTCTCTTTCCCTTCACTTTCTTCCTCCTTCTCCTCACAAGAACTACCATAGCTCTCAAGACCAAAACACCTGAATCTCCATTACTCCTCCTAACACCTTCTTCTCCTCAAGCTTCATCTCTCTCATCCCATACACATCATCCTTCTCTCACATTCATCACCACTATTTCCCCTCTCTCACATTCACATCTCCCATCCCCCAAACTATCCAAATCCACATCAACACCCAAAAACCAAGCCAAACCTCCATTAATTGAAGATTCAAGTTCATCATCCATCTACTTTTGAAGATTCTAGTACAGATCTGGCCAGAGCAACTTCGGATTCCACCGCAAACTCACCGTCAGCGACCGCGGGGACCGAGTTGGCCACCGCGGCTATCACTATGTTCAACAGAAATTTAATCTCGCATCACCGTGACCGCGAGCCCCCCTACCGCGACCGTGGCTACCACATTTCTCCAGAGAAGTTCCTGCATCCAACCGCGACCGCGGCCCAAGAATCCGCGACCTCGGCTACCAGTTCTACAGACCATTTTTTTGAGGTATTCTTCTAGCGGTTGGAACTTTTCAATTTAGTTGGCGGTGTCCAATTTGATATCTGTACAGTGTGGCTTCGCTCTATTGCCTGCTGAAAGTTATGATTTGAGAAATGGCCCCAAAACGAACTCGTCTTTCAAACCAAGCGCTGGCCAAAATGTAATTGCTTAAGAACAGGGAGCTCCTCTCCACTAAGTTTTTTGACATCCCAATTCTCTAGGAGTTGGGGTTGTTTGAATGCATAAGAGAAATGCTTACTCATGTTGTTTTGGGCAATTTGGTGTTTCTAAATGCTAAGACCCATCGACACCTAACGCCAACCTTCCTAGCGTCTTTGCGAGTCCAGTACTCGGGTGAGGACAATGATATCCCTGGAGGGATTGAATTCTTTGTGAACAGAAACACCCATATGTTGGACGCTGATCAAGTACAAGCAGAGTTGGCGATCACCGCCTACTGGACTCCCAACTGGTATGCGCAGCCAGAGGGCTGGGCACATAAGTTCTTCTAGTTGGATGTGACCGGAAGTGAATATACGACCAACGGAGACTATAACTACAACATCCCGCATGCTCCCATTCGGTTAACTCACAAGGTGCGGAGCATGTTTTTTTTGTTCAAGGGGAGGTGAATAAAATGTCTCTTCTGCATGTGCAACACCTCCGGTGCTTGGCCTTCGAGTGTGATGTTATTCTAGACTGGGCCAATATATTTGTGCGGATGTGTTTAGAAAAGATGAACGCTAGTCGAGGGAAACTCGCTATGGGGTAAATGATCTCTTTTTTAGTTTAAGCGGCCAATGAAATTGAGTTGCTCTACTAGAGGGATAGCGATGACAAGCCAAAGGGTGGGTCGTTCATGTAGGACAAGGCATGGTTGTTCAAGGAAGATTTGCTAGAGGCCCGCCCGGAAGAAGTATATTATTGGAAGTATAGAAAGGGGCAGTCTCTCAAGATCGTTCTCCCACGCCCAATCCAGTACGGTCCAGTCGCCAATTTCTACATCACCCCTGACGTCCATGCGTATGATCCCCAAGCCGCACCAGGCCCACCGCGCCAAACCACCCCTCACCACCCACATGTCGCTAGCTCTTCTGGATCTCACGAGCCGCACTTTGATGATGTGGTGGAGCGTATTTTCGAGCGGCTGAACCAGTCAAATGCTACCAACCTACAACACTTCACTACCATCACAAACCGAATGGGGAGGCTATAGCTCCATGTGCAAGGTATTGATCAAAACCAACAAGGTCTCCGTCAGGATAATTGAGGAGGTTCGACGAGGAGTGGCGGACGTCCGTGCTGAACAGACACGAGCCCAAGGTTTCTGGCAGAGTTTCTATGACTACGAGCAAGGCCAGTGGGGGCAGTATTGGGTCCACAACCCACCTCCACCTCCTCCTGGTCAGTATTAGTACGTGTTCTTTCATGCCCTTTCATATAGAGTCCTCTTTTGCTGCATTGAGGACAATGCTTCATTCAACTATGTGGAGGTCGATTAGACTTACTTTTCTGCTTTTGACGCTGTTATTTTGGTCTCTTGTGTCATTCATTGAGTCTGATTGTTTGAGGCGATAGGTAGTTCCCTATTCTTGTATGTTTGTTATTCTAGGATTGAGTCAGTTTGTGAAGTTTTGCAAATGGTTGGAGTCTGTAATTGTTGAACTTTCAGAAGAGAAAAAATTTTAAACAAAAGAAAAGAAAATGAAAACATAAAATGAAATGATTGTGAAAATCCTGGGATAAATTGAAAACCTGAAAGGGCGGCCTAGGTAAAAAGCAGGTAATACATGCGGCTCTAGGCCGGGAAATATTTGGACTTGAGAGATGGGAGTTGTTGATGACCCTAAAAGAATAGAGAATGTCTGGTGAAAACCCGAAAGGGCTCTAGAGTAAGAATTGGAGTGTATAAGAATTGAGTGTCTTAGGATTCGATTCTCTTACTATGATTCGGTGTCGGGGACATAAGAAGGTTGTTTGAAGGATTGTTCGGGTTAGGATTCATCAGGAGGGATAAGGAGTTAGTTTCTTTCTTCTGTTTCTCTTATCTTGAGCTTATTATATACATGTTATTCACTTGATTCTAGTTGGAGATTTGGTGCACATATATCATGATATGGAGTAGATTCTAGGATTAGATTCTTTTCTTGGAGTTCGATACATACTATTGCGGTCGTACTATGCAGATTTTTCTTCTTGGATTGGTGGTGGTGACATGGTTTGATATCTATTTAGTGGGTTAGGTCATCAATTGAAGTGGAGGAATAACAAGTGTTGTAGCGAGTGGGTGACTCGAGTTTATTTGTTATATTTTTATACCCTTTTGTGCTTTTAGGTGGGATTAGGACTTTACTTGCACTTTATTGCATAATGTCACTTGGATTTGATGGATTCTATCTTTGGAATGGAAAAATAAGAAGTGGAGTCATAAGGAGGAAAATGGTAGGTCATCTTGGAGAGATAAGGAGTTTAGACCGGTGTTAGGTTAGTGTTACTTGTTACACAGTTGGCATTTGGAGATATAATCATTAGCAGATTTTCCCGTGCTTACTGTAGACCTTTGGGCTTATTGTAGGAGTGAGTGTCATTTTTCTTACTCGATGATGAACAAGGTTTAAGTATGGGGAGATTTGATAGAGGGATTCCATATGGCGTAGCCAACGGTTATTAGCTTAGATTTAGTGGTGTTTAGGAGCTTGTCGAGTGCATTTCTCAGAATCCGGCTTGGAGAGTACATTATATGGATTTGCGGGAAGATCGAGAGAGTTTTGTGGCACAACCATAGAGATTCCGTTTGTACCCATCATTGGTGCATTCGGGATGGAGCTAGAGCAAAGAAGTGATGGGGAGAGACTGAGGGCAACTTCCTGATGTGCCCGTGGCATCACGTACCTGAGAATGTCCATGTACAAAGACCCGGGAATGCCGAGAAACGCTTCCCAGAAGTAGAGCTGAACACATGAGGATTCTGTGGCACAAAAGCCTGTGACCGCGGGTGAGCAGCCGCGGTCGGCCAGAACACAGGAACCTCCAGTGTTGAAGTCCGCGACCGCGGGTGAAGCAGCCACAACCACGGTAGTTCCGACAGCTGGCAGATCCGTAGTTTTGGAGTTTCTTTCCGGGATTGTTTTTTCCAAAAAAAATCTTAAAATTATTTCCCTATTTTTATTTCTTTTATTTTTCTTATTTTGTAAGACTTTCTAGGGTTTATTTGGAGATTTATCTAATTTATCATCTAAGCATCCACCTTTGAGTTTTGCATCGTTCTTGAGACTATGTTGAACTAAACACTTTCATGGTTCACTTGGAAGATTGAAGCCTTCAAATCTTGTTTCATTGTGAGTTTCAAAATTCTTGGGTTCAATTTCAATAGAGGATTTGTTTTATTAATCTCTTGTGCTTATTCCATTGATTGATATTAGTTTTATCTAGGTTGAAAACTAGATTGATTGATATTATTCATAGTGCTAGCCTTGATAATTCGATTAGAAAAGTCTTTTCTTTAGTAGCAAACTCTATTTGCATGAACTATTTGTGATTGTTTATAGGGTAGAGATTCTAAATTCATGTCAAGTATGGGTGATTCACCAAAAGGTATTGCATGAACCTGCTTATCTTTAATCTTAATGCTATTCTGTTATTAAATCTTGGGATTCCCTGGGTTATAATTGAATAAGGGTTTCTAGGACTATTTAGACTAGTTGCTTCATTAGAACAAAGAGTAGGACAACCTATTGAATGTTAACAAACACAAGTTGTTAGGATTCGATGATCAATGTGCTTGTCTGGTGTTCTGATTTTTGGGAATTGAGCGTTTCCCATCATTATTTACACACAACCCGACTTTATTCTGTTAGCTTATTTGTCTTGTTCCCATTAAACAACTAACCCCCATTAGTTACTCGTTAGTTAGACCAATCGATATAAACTGTTCTCAGGCTCTCTAGGGATTCGACCCTTACTTCCCACTTTACTAAGTTGATACCGAGTTGGGTTTTATCTAATAGGCACCTACGGACTTTAGTCTCATCAGAAGACAAAATACAACACGCATCATGAAAGAACGATAAAAAATACGACTATGCGCTGTGGATGAACTAACCAAACATTGTCGCCGGAGAAATCAGAGGTGGAACTGGGGTTGGACGAGAGCCCTTTATGCCAAACATGAGCCAGTGCAAGGGAGGGAAGAGGATCATCGGAAAAGGAAAGAGGCCGCCGGAGATTGGAGGTACCGAGAAAGAGACAGGGAGTTTTCCGGGGAAGAGAGAGAATGGTTAGGAGGAAAGTGAAAGGTCGAGGGCCTCATCGCCACTTATATAGAGGGACTATGCTGTCAGAGCCAACCATTCAAAGCAGACAAATGGCATCAGGGGGTGAAACCCTAGAAAGTATACGAGCTTTCCTACATGAAATATCCAACAAAGGGCTAAGGTTTGCGTGTATACACCTGAAAGCTTAGAGGGGTGGATGTTTGACTCACACAAGAAGCCTTCAATAAAGGGAAGGAGGCCCAACCCAATTCGGAGAAAGGCCCAATGTCCAAAGGTCCCTGATTCCTATAAATAGGAGTTTTGGAAAGAGAAACGGGTTGGTCACTGTTCATCCTTTTCATATATAGTAAATTGAGAGCTCTTTCTCCCTCTTCGCATAAACTCACACGCTCTTTTCACACTTATGTCACATTTTCCCTTCATGAAGCATTTTCTCCCTTTTCGCCTCACACAATTATTTGTTATATTACTTTGTATACTTTTCATCTTCACGAATGAATACTGACTTGAGCGTCGGAGAGTCGAACCCAGAGGCCTCTTCCCTCTGGATTTAACGCGCAGGTACACGAGGCAAGTTTGGCGCGAAGACATTCACCCCCCCTTAACGAAGAGAAGTTCCCCATCCCACAAATTCAAGCACGATCAATCCCTTTGTAAGAGTGTTGACTACGCAAAGTTCCCGGGCTC
The DNA here is from genome assembly GCF_046119375.1 of Phyllobates terribilis. Lineage (NCBI taxonomy): Eukaryota > Metazoa > Chordata > Amphibia > Anura > Dendrobatidae > Phyllobates > Phyllobates terribilis. Next base: position 24,452 of record NW_027369318.1, read on the forward strand.
CAACAATGTTCACAACCCTTAGACTCCGACAAGGATGGGTTCGTCAATCTCCAGGAGTTCGTCGCTTACTACTTTCGGAATGTCTAATTGCAGGCTCATCCTTTCTGTCCGTTTATAGATTTGATTCTTCTCTTAACTCGGTAAGCACCAATTACGAAAGCGTTGCTCTAACTTGTTCTTGGATTGTTCAAGAATTTATATGGATCAAGATTTGTTGGAATAAGATGACTGAGATTTTGGCTGTGAAATCATGTAATTAGAGCTACATTTTTAATAGTTATCCACATTGGTTATTGATTTTTGCAGAAGCTTCTGTTGCATTTCATATTCATTTAAGTCTAGAGTTTTTCAAGGGATTGGCTGTCAGGCTCGTCTTCTTTGTTTCGTTATGTTCGTAACACCAATCTTATTGTTTGAATTTGATTGTCCTTCTAGGCTCTGTCCCTTCCTTCTATATTCTATCTATCCTATCAGAGTAGGGGACTCTTTAGTGTCCTAATAATTGTTGTCGCATAATAGGACGCCCGTTCCGAAAGAAGGGGAGTAACCTAAGCACTTACTTTAAATTGAAACCATAGAATAAGTGGTAGCTAGCCAAAGTTCTCCTCGGGAATGAGCTATCATGCTGAAAGCCCTAATTCCGGCCTGGTCAAATTGAATAATTAGCTTCCTAAATTTCATTTATCTGAATGTATAAGCTTTTTCTTTCCTTAGATCCTTAGTGCTAACTAATTGCAAATTCATCCGATATTAGAATCTCTCTTTTGTTAAAATTCTAAGAACATCTGTTGAAATTCGGTTATTGCAACAGATCTTTGATCCGTTTATTGTACATTATGATCTTCTTAATTGTGTGACTTTAATCTGATTCATTTGATAAGTGTTGGGCCTCAGATTTTGGGCCTCGTCCGGAGCAACGTTAGGAAGGTCCATGAGCCACGGAAGTAGAGTGAAGCTTGGATCAGTTACTCCGTGAAGTCCATGAACCGCAAAACGCTCCAACAACTTCATCCGAAGGTTGGGCCATCTTTGGGAGGATCGATCAGTTCCGAAAATCCTGCCCCGCGATCCAAACTGAATTAGGCTGCTATGTATGTATTTTTTGTGTTCTTTTCGACACACACACAAGCTCACCATTATTAAGCAAGTTCTATACTTTCGATATTCTGTCTCTCATAGCACATTGTTCTTGTAACCGATCACCCTTACCAATTACAAATTCATTTCAAAAATTATTGTTCGATCATCGGATCCCATTTTAAGGCAATTAAGTCCGATTCCAAGATCAAGCTTTTTGCCCCAAAACAATTTCGCGCCCAATGTGGGGCCTTCGGTCGATTCAAACCTTTGAAATCCACACCTCCTACCATCACCCGATGGCTGATTCTTCAACAAAAATTCTCTCGGACCAGTTCGACGACCTGCTCCCTGGAAACAAAAACGACATGACTGAGAAAACCCAGAACCTCTAGATACCCTTCATCTGGAGGCAACGTTGGATAAATCCCACTAATTGACGGAAATAAGTCGCACCATGGAAGCTCTTCAACAAGAACTTGCCGACCAGCGCCAACGCCACAACACCCTGAGTCAAACTCTGCCCGCCGAAAATGCCAAATTAGCCAACAAAAATGCTTCTTTCAAGACACAAATACAATCCGTTGGTCCAAACGCAGAGACACCTCAGAGAATTGGAGATCTAGGCGATACTCAATTCTGGTTGAACCTGGACGACGTGATTACGACCCCACACGGCGTAACACACCCCAAAATGCATCAAGATCTCCATAATCTCATTCGTTTTAACCCCGCAGTCACCAATCCGACACCATCACTCCTGTGGTCCCAGAAACGGGACGGCAGACCCACGTGCAACCTCCGCAAGACAAACAAGAAAGCAAATTCAACCTTCTACTGACCCACGCCCTGGAGAAGTACACGAAGGTGGTGGATGCGAGCCTTGCCCGAATCGCAAGCGTCCCCCTCCCTATCGAGAGGGAGGATGTGAAGGGATAAAACGAAACCCCATTCACCGAAGACATTGCCCGAGTTAGGATCCCCAAAAAGTTCCATACACCAAATATGACGTGTTATGACGAAACGTCCGACCCCGACGAACATATTGCCCTGTATAAGCAAATGCTTACGGCGGACTCTGTCTCTGAAAGGGACAAAGAGGGGGTCATGTGTAAGATCTTCGGGACTGCCTTGTCAGGACCGACTTTGACATGGTTTACCCAACTACCCCACAAAACCATAGCATCTTTTGCCGACCTCGTTGATGCGTTAAAAACCCAGTTCGCTAGTAGTCACCGATTGGAACGACAATCTAGCGACCTATATTACATTATCTAGAAACCTAACGAACCCCTCCGTGAATATCTGAGCATGTACAAAAAGGAGAAGGTGGCAATCCCGAACTGGGATGTCCCTATGTCGGTCCAAGAATTTAGGCGCGGACTGATACGAGGAAGCAAACTGTACAAGGAACTCACCAAGTACCCTTTCTTGACCTTTGAAGATGTTCAAGCCAAAGCACTTGCTCATATACGACTCAAAGAAGATGAAGAGCCCTTCAAGACTAGTCCAGGATTCGACCGTATTGACAAACAATCCAATAAGGAGCCTAGGAGCCATCCGTACGCACGGGAAGAGAGGGGCAGACCTGATCCTAGTCGCAAAAAGCCCAACGGATGGAAGGAGCGCCCCGCTCTTCCCTTCAAGGTACATTCCTATAACTTCATTATATCGACTGCCGAGTTGGTCAAATCCATGGACAGGTACATGAAAGACGTCAGATGGCCTAGCAAGAGCGACAAGATGGAGTCGAGAAAAGACATCACACGGTGGTGTGATTTCCACGACGATCACGGGCACTACACGGACCAATGCATCGCCCTCCAGAAAGAAGTGGCGGGCCTACTTTCCCTGGGACATTTGAAAGATGAGATTTTGGAAAAAGGTAGAGCGACTCTCGAACGGAAGGACAAGGTAACATCTGAACGACCCTTATCTCCGCGACCTGAGAAAATTATCAACTGTATCACCGGGGAATCGGAGATATGTGGTATTACTTATTCGGCGGTTACAAGGCATGCTAAAAGTAGGATCACGGATTCACCCCTGTCGTCGGAATGTAGGAGTAATAGGACCGTCTCGATGACTCCTATTACTTTCGACGATTCTGACATCGGCGGAGAAGATCACCATGAAGGAATGGTCATTTCATTATCCATTGGGAACTGCAGAATCAGACGTATCTTGGTAGACACTAGTAGCTCCACTAACATGATTAATCTAAGTACTCTCAGGGAAATGGGGCTAAGAGAAAAAGATACCAACTCCGACCGAATTCCTTTAGTCGGATTCAGTGGTGAAGTAAAATATACGCTTGGGGACATCGTCCTGCCCGTCTACAGCGGGGGCGTTAATCTTCAGGTAAACTTTAACGTGGTAGACTGTGAGTCTCCCTATAATTGTATCATGGGCAGGACTTGGATACATGCAATGAAAGTCGTCCCTTCGACGTATCACCAAAGCATTAATTTTCCCACGGATTGGGGAATTCAAGAAATCAAGGGAGATCGAAAGATGGCCCAGGAGTGCTATGCCGCTACCATGAAATCCACCGTCCATGATAAGACCGATTAGCAATTACAGCCTCTGAGGCCGGATCGATATATCGAACCAGAAATTGAGGAACTCGACGAAGTAGCGCTTGATCCAGCCTCACCCGAAAAGACAGTACGAATAGGCTCCGATTTAGACGATCAAAGCCGCGAACAAATCCTTACCTTCTTAAGAAACAACTGTGACTTCTTCACTTGGTCAGAAGAAGACATGTTTGGAATACCGCCAGACATCATCTCACACAAACTGAATACGTATCCAAGCTTCCCGCCCGTAAAACAGAAAAGGAGAAAGTTCGCCCATGAATGAAATAAAGTGGTCAACAAAGAAATATCCACAATGTTTAGCACATGAAAAATCAGAGAAGTAAAATATCCAGAGTGGCTAGCCAACGTAGTGGTCGTCGGAAATAAAAACGGAAAGTGGAGGGTTTGCATGGACTTCACCGATCTGAATAAAGCGTGTCCAAAGGATTCCTTCCCACTCCCACACATTGATGCGCTCCTCGATGCCACGGCCGGGCACGAAAATGCTTAGTTTCATGGACGCCTTCAGCGGCTACCACCAGATACAGATGCATCCGGATGACCAAGAAAATATTGCGTTCGTAACCAGTCAAGGGACATATTGTTACAAGGTAATGCCCTTCAGGCTAAAAAACGTCGGGGCCACCTACCAACGACACATGAATAGCATGTTCAAAGACCTGATCGGAGATACGATGGAAGTCTACATTGACGATATGCTAGTAAAGTCTAAACAAAAAGGTGATCATGTCAAGGAATTACACGAAAGTTTTGACATCTTGCGACGATACAAAATGAAGCTAAACCCGGCCAAATGTTCGTTCTGAGTTTCCTCAGGAAAATTCTTGGGACACCTAGTCAAGGAACGATGAATCGATGCCAGTTCGGAATAGGTTCGAGCGATCCTCGATCTGAAAACCCTCAGACCGTGAAAGACGTACAGAAGTTGACAGGAAGAGTGGCGACGCTCAACAAATTTATTTCCAAGTCATCAGACAAATGCAATCCTTTCTACGATGCGTTGAAGAAAACAAGACGTTTAAGTGGGAAGAGGAGCAAGAGAAGGCCTTCCAAAAACTAAAGAATTATCTGGCAAATCCTTTACTCCTCGCCAAACCAAAAGTCGACGAGCCTTTGCCGCTCTATTTTTCTGTGTCAGGTTCGTCCGTCAGCGCGGTCCTAGTAAGAGAGGAAGAGGACGGGAGGCAATTACCAGTCTATTATACCAGTCGGTCGCTATTACCAGCCGAAACAAGGTACTCTCCCCTGGAAAAACTTGTCCTTGCCTTAGTAACAGCTGTTAACTAACTCAAGCCTTATTTCAAGACTAATACTATCGTGGTCCGGACCAACCATCCACTCAAAGCCATAATGCGAAAGCCAGAGAACACCGGGCGAATGGCTAAGTGGATTATACACCTCAGTGGTTACGAGATCATGTTCGAGCCAAGAACATCAATCAAGTCTTAAGCCCTTGCATATTTCGTAGCAGATTTCAGTCCGACCATAAAACAGGAGGCAGCACGCGAGCGCGTCGAGGTCAGTAGTGACGAACGTATGGGTATTTGGACGCTACACACGGACGGAGCCTCCAATTTGAGGGGAACGGGGCTCGGTGTCATCCTAAAATCTCCTAGGGGGGATAATATAGCTCAAGCCGTTCGATGTGAATGGGAAGCAATGAACAACGAAGCTGAATATGAAGCACTCATTTTCGGCCTACACCTGGCGTTGGATTTATCCATCAAAATTCTGAAAGTTACTTGTGATTCTTTGCTCATTATCAATCAGGTTTGGGGATCATTCGCCTCCAAGGACGAACAAATGATCTCATACTTAGAAGTCGTCCAGACTCTTATGGCAAAGTTTGAGGGGATTAACATCCAACAGGTCCCTAGGGAACAAAACGCACATGCCGATGCACTGGCCAACCTTGCATCCTCCCTACATCCTGTGGAGTTTTCTAATATTCCGATCGTCCATATCACCGTCCCCGCGGTGCCTACTATCGCAAGTAACCTCTTCGAAGTCCTAAACGTCAGTGACCAGAGCGGAGATCAGACTCGAACGGAGGATGATTGGACAAAACCCATCATGGACTGGAAGCTAAAGGACATCGTTCCTAATGATAAACTGGCCGTGAAAAGACTTACTGTACAAGCTCTATCTTACGATATAATTGATTCTGTCCTTTTCAAACGATCAGTCTCAGGGCTTTTACTCCAATGCATTAAGACGGACGAAGTACAGAAGTTACTACATTCCGTCCACGACAAAGAGTGTGGCAACCACACGGGAGGACGCAGTCTCGCATGTAAAATAAGACGGCTAGGGTATTTCTGGCCCACTATGAATGCGGACACTATGGCACACACTAAAAGATGTGACGTGTGACAACGTCACACACCAGTCCCTCATCAACCGTTAGAGCTCTTACATCCCACTCTCTCCCGTTGTCCCTTCATGCAATGGGGGATGGACATCGTAGGTAAACTTCCACCAGTGCCTTGGCAGCGCGTATTCTTTTTGGCAATGACGGACTATTTCTCCAAATGGATTGAGGCAGAAGCCTATAAAGAGGTAAAGGAAAAGCAGGTCATTTCATTCATTAAACGCAATATCCTATGCAAATTCGGGATCCCCTCCGAGATAGTCTGCGACAATGGTTCCCAGTTCATCGGACGAAAGAATCGAGAATTTTGCATCCGATAGAACATCAACCTAATCACTTTGACGCCTTGATACCCGCAGTTCAGCAGGCAAGGAGATGCCAGTGATAAATTCATCATAAGTATCCTAAAAAAACGACTAGAGGGAGATAAGGGAAAATAGGCTGAACACCTTCCTTATGTCCTATGGTAGGACAGAAGCACTCCAAAGAGTGCAATCGGACAATCTCCCTTCTCACTGGTGTACGGATGTGAAGATGTCATTCAAGCAGAGTTGATAGTCCATACAGCTTGTTACGGGCTACAAACGCCGGCCTAGAACAACAACGAATTAACCCACAACATGGACACAATCGACGAGCTAAGAGTAATAGCTCGACAACGGTGATCACGCATTAACAAAAAGTGGCTCGAAGCTACAATAAGAACGTTAGGATCAAATTCTTCAAACTTGGAGACTGGGTGTTAAGAAAGACTTTTCAGAACACCATTGACCCGTGGGATGGAAAACTAGCACCTCAATGGGAAGGGCCTTATTGCATCACCAAAACAATTAGAAATGGGGCTTACAAACTCTGTTACATCAATGGAGAAGACCTACCCAGGAGTTGGAACGCAACTCATCTCAAACGATACTATTTTTAGGTATGTATCATATTCATGGTAAATTCGGAAATCAATTATCAAACGTCACAATTATCTAACGGGTAAAATCCCAGACTCTTGTCTGTTGTTAATTAGTTCATTACAAGCAACATCGCACGCAAGATGACTTACATCGTAGATCCACACACTTATTACTTATACGAGCTCAACATACATACACGATTGATCGTTTCACAAGGGTTTGCAAACGGATTTTGGCACGTCGTACCCTGCAAACCTTATACTTCGTATAAGGTCTGTACAAAATGAAAACCTCATATGCACTAAACAGCCTAGCCTACATACTTTCCCCTTGGGTAAAACATTTACAAGTTGCAACTGACACATACAATTCCAGGTTCTCGTTTCCATCTCGACGGGGATGGAGCAGAATTGGCACGTCGTACACCGCTCGCCTTGCACATCTCACAAGGTAGGGTCGACGTCATACATCCAGACAACTAGCATCAAGCGCTGAAAAATCAATACAATGCATCATGTTGTTTTTGCTTCTTTCTCTCACTTTGCAGGCCACCTTTGTCAGGGACGAACGAAAGAAAAGATGTAACAACTAATCAAAATGCAAGAGTAATATAGCAAAAGTTGGTTCGTCCCCTGACGGACCAGTCAAAACAAGTTCAACATGTGATCCGTTGTGGCACACGGGTCACCAAACCAATTGTCAACCTCCTCCACGGAGGGTACAAACATTCATCACAACAGATAATATCCAAACAAGAAGCAGAAAGATGAGATCACTTGTCCTTGGCATGTTAGGGAGACGTCACCTGGGTTGCATCAGCACCGTCTGCACCCTCGTTCCGAGCTCCCTATCTCCTCGTCGCCACTAGCATAACCGACCTCCTAAAGAAATTATGAATGAGGATAACCATTTGGACATTCCTCATCAAATTCCTTCCTTGCTTGAACAGCGTCCCACTCGTTATGCTTGCCCGCAGCGAAATCCTCCATCATTTCGACCCTCGAAAGCTTGCCATAGAATGTGTTAAGTTCCAATGCAGTCTCCACTCCCTCTTTGTCGGACCTCCGCAGTTGTTCCTCCAGTCGATCAACCTTCGTTGCGACATCCGCCTCCACGCTCTTCAGCTTGGCCTGGGCATTAGCAAATTCGGCCTCCAGAGCCTTGACCTGACCTTTCCTCTTATCAATTTCTGCACTGGCGTCCAAAAAGTGCTTCTGAATCTTTAGACGACCAGACTGTAAGTCCTGCAAGGCCTGCGAAAAAGACAATAACATTCAAAATCACACCCTAGCACGTTATCCACGCAACAAACGGAATAAACGACCATACCGTCCAAGATGCAGAAAGAGCCGCTTCCAGGTTCTCCTCAAAAATTCTCTTCTCGGTGGCATCGGGTATGAGCATAGAGGAGAGAGCTTGGTCCAAGTCCAGAGTACTAGGCGCCAGGGGCTTGGTCAGATAAAAAATCTCTAGAGTTTTCCTTTTCTTCGACTTGTCCTTAGAAGGTAGGGGAGGAGGCACGAGGGTTCAGCCTTCGCCTTACCCATCATAGCCATCAACGACTTGAAAGAGGTGGTAGAAGAGCCTTTCCCAGATCGAGTAGTGACAGCTATAACCGCATCATATATAAACAAATCAGCATACGTGACAAAATAATTTGGGAATAAAAGGTGGAGGCAGTCGAAGAACTTACATTTGGCAGGAGATGTCATCTTTGTGGTAGAGTCAGACAAAATACTTTTCAGAGCAATCACGTTCTCAAAGGTCCGATGGTCCAGAGGAATATCTTCCGTCTCTTCTATCTTTGCTTCCAGAAGAGGGTCAATCTCTTTTTCTCCTTTTGTGAACAATGCAAAATAAAAGGAGTAAGATTAAGATCTCGGACAAGGAACGAAATCAAGGAACGAATACTTACCGGGATTTGTCCATTGACTCCTCAAGAAAGAACAGCCTTCTCCCAGCCCCAGCTAATCAATCTCCACAAAGAAGTACTGTTGCCGCCAATTTCTGTCACTGGCATCCAGCTTCTGGATGATAGGGACGCAATTCGGACGAGCACGGAAGCAAAACTGTTGTGGACGCAGACTGAGAGGGTAGTACCAATAATCTAAGGCGGCAAAATCGAAATCCTGGTCGGAGTAGCGCTCATTCAAGCGATCGAGCATACGCAATAACCACCAACTGGATGGCATGATTTGCGCCGGGGCTAAGTTCCACTTCTCCAAAGTACCCTACACCAGCTTCGAAAAGGGCCACTTGACTCCGATAGAGAAAGGGTAGAAGTACAAGCACACACAGCCAGGCACAACCGAGTTCGCTCTTTCTCCTCTTCGCGGGATCCTCGCAACGATTGAAGAAGGAAAGCCGGCATCTTTCACTAGCTTATCGATCTCCGTTTGCGTGACGGTACTGGCCAGCATTCCGGCGTTCAGAATGAGCGAACCACATCGCACCACTTCGGGAGAGGGAATCCTTTCCACAGATTCCTCCGATGACGCTTCTGCACTGGAAGCAGAAACCTCCTGAGAAGCAGCGGGCTGAGGCGTTCTCCCCCTTGGAACATAGGTCACGGTACGGGGCTAGGAGGGAGCACTTGAGGAGTCGGAAGCAATGCCAGATTCCATGAAAGAAAACGAAGGGGCGAGTAAAATTCAAAAACAAAGGGGAAGAAAGTTGTACCTGGGAAAGAGAGAGATGAAGGGAGAGGGTGATGTGCAGACTCGTCAAATCGTTCATTTATAGACGCACCTCGGGCACAGACGAATCAGAAACTGAAGGGTTTTGCCGCGTACATTTGGACGGCTGGATGGAAGAAATGAAAACTCAACCGACGCGCGTTTGAATTTGCACTTGGGGCTATTGTGGGGCCTCAGATTTTGGGCCTCGTCTGGAGCAACGTTAGGAAGGCTCATGAGCCACGAAAGCAGAGTGAAGCTTGGATCAGTTACTCCGTGAAGTCCACGAACCGCAAAACACTCCAACAACTTCATCCGAACGTTGGGCCACCTTTGGGAGGATCGATCAGTTCCGAAAATCCTGCCCCGCGATCCAAACCGAATTAGGCTGCTATATATGAATTTTTTGTGTTCTTTTCGAGACACAAGCTCACCGTTATTAAGCAAATCATGTACTTTCGATATTCTGTACTCTCATAGCACATTGTTCTTGTAACCGATCACCCTTACCAATTACGAATTCGTTTCAATGATTATTGTTCGATCGTCGGATACCATTTTAAGGTAATTAAATCCGATTCCCAGATCAAGCTTTTTACCCCAAAACAATAAGAATGGTTCATATTGTTGAAGGATTATTCACAATGTCACTTTATCATGTGAAGATACTAGTATACTTTATATGATTTGGTATCCGAAGCCATTCATATTTAAGTTTGTTTGTTTCTAATGATCGTTATCTTCAAAAATTACTTCGAATTATGAATTTGAAAAAAACTGTGCTCGTTTTTTTGCAGGTTCTATGCATATGGGAGGCACTTATTATTTCGACTCTTTTCTTGAATCGGTTTGATGTGTTCTTTTAGTATGCAAACCAAGTATATGGTATAAAATTAGAGATTAGTTCCTTAGTTTATTGAATGTACACTAGTATAATGAGCGAAGATATATTAAGATTAATAATAGATTGGTCACTGATTTTATACTTATACACTAATTTCAGCTGAGATAAGGGATTACAATTGGTGCAATGTGATTACTTGCCATATGGATACCCAAAACATCCTGCTTGGTGAGCTTATACTAATCTTCTTTGCAAAAATTAAAGCTTCAGTCAAGGTTAGATTTCATTTTTTCTAGAAGATGATATATGTTTTCTTGCACACATTGTTAGAAATGTTAGTATTTGATAATTCTAGGTTTGGACTTTGTTATTACTTGTTGGGCAATGTTTTTTCATGACGTTCATGCTGGTTATTTATCTCCTTTCTCGGAATTTACATGTTAAAAGAAAACTCTGTGCAGGATTTAAAGGTTTTTAGATCGAGTGGAGATCAAGGTCTTTAAAGACCAAAGCATGCAAACATAAAAATGAAAACAATTCAAAGAAAATGAAAGCTGTGCAATCAAGAAACGCAAGATTTTTACGAGGTTCGATCTTAAAGATCTACATCCTCGATACCTCAGGATCGAGGTCCAATCCACTAAGCAAACTCAAGATTACAAGAGCAATTATAATCCCATATCAGTACAACCAATCGTTCAACGAAAAACTAGAAATAAAGAAAACAAAGAACAATTGCTACAAAAGGATGAAATCTCCCTGAATAACACAGCTCCAAAAGATGTAAACATGAGCTATAGATCTCAAGGTTGCCTCTAAATAGATGAACACTTCAACACTTCTCAATGACCACCAAAGGAGCAGCAAAAGGGAAACCCTAGCAAAGCTCAGGTGAAGAGAGAGAGAAGCAGCGGAAATAACAAGTGAAACTCTTAAAATCTTACCAAGGGTTGAACAGTAAACCATGTTATATACCTATCCAAAGATTACCCAAAAACTCAGCGTTTAGCCAAGTGAAGCTCACCATGGATCAACATAGTAACGGTAACAAGTCCAACAAGGCAAAGATATGGGCTACCTGGTCGTACGTTGTATTGGGCCTCAACATGGCCCAATATAGCCTTTTTATCCTGAGCATATGTCCATGTAATTGGGCTTAAGTAGTTAGCTTCATGCCAGCAATTACATGGATAATACTTCAAAGGGTTAAAAGGCCAAACAATTGGTTTGATCATAGGAGAGTAAATAATAATCCTAGACTTAGGAAATTATAACTCACAACAATTACCCCCTTAATATCTTAAGTCTACTAGTAGTGGATTGAACTTCATCCGTCGTCGATCAAGATACTGATTCAACTCAGTGTAATTCCTCCAAATGGAGGAAATTTATGCAAAACAGAAACTTTTCAGAGGGAACTATCTTTGTCCCAAAATCAGGAGGGTTCTTTTCACCCTCTATCTTTTGAACCTTGATAACATCGTTGTCAATCTTTTCCCTGATAAAGTGGTACCTAACATCAATATGTTTAGTACGTTCATGATAAACAGGATTCTTACAGAGGTGCAAAGCACTTTGGCTATCCATATGCAGAGTGGCAATATAGTGTTTGCCCTCTATTTGTTTTAGGATACCTTGGCTTCTTTACAAGCTTCAGTGGCAGCAATATAGTCAGCCTCGGTTGAGGACAAAGCCACTATAGATTGATGTTGTGTTTTTCATGAAACACAATTTCCATACCAAGTGTAAACATAGGCTGTTGTGGATTTCCTATTATCCTTGTTACTAGCATAGTCAGAATCCACAAAGCCATATAGTTCACTTGGTGTAGTGTGCTTCGCATATAACAGACCCATATCAATAGAACCAGCCAAATATTTTAGCAAAGATTTCATGGAAGACCAGTACTTTCAGCAGGGTCTGTCATGAATGTACTAAGGGAAGTTATAGTAAAGTCTAAATCAGGACTGGTGCAAATCATGTTGTACATAACAGAGCCAACAACAAAATGGTAAGGCACTTTTTCCATTTTTAGCATTTCAGCAGAAGTACTAGGTTCAGCATATTTAGACAGATCATGATGTAAACTTAAAGGTATGATGTTTGGCTTTACATTTTCCATCTTAAATCTTTCTAATACTTTCCTTATATATTCAGGTTGGGAAAGCCACATCCTACAAGTTTGTCTGTTTCTAGTGATTTTAATACCTAGAATCTTCCTAGCTGCCCCTAGATCATTCATGTCAAAGTTGTCTTTTAGTTCACCTTTTATGTTCTGAATTTTGGCCTTAGATTTACTCATAAGGAGTATGTCATCCACATAAAGAAGAACACATAAAGGTTCAGAACTAGTTACTCCCTTAAAGTACAAACATGTATCATACTTACTCTTAGTAAAACCCAATTTTAACATGCAAGAGTCAAACTTTAAATTCTAGTTTCTAGGGAAATGTTTTAGGCCATAGATGGATTTTCTAAGTAGACATGCAAGTTCAGTTTTAGTAGGGTCAATAAATTCTTTAGGTTGGTACATGTTTATGGTCTCATGCAGGTCACCATGTAAGAAGGCGGTCTTAACATCCATTTGTTCTAATTCAAGGTCATATATAGTAGCCATAGATAACAATAATCGCATGGTTTTATATTTAACAACTGGGGCAAAGATCTCAGTATAGTCTTCACCATCTCTTTGGGTAAAACCCTTGGCAACCAACCTAACCTTGTATCTAGGTGGGTCCCCAGGGTTCACCCCTTCTTTAAGTTTGTAAATCCACTTACAATCAATAAGCCTAGCATTTGAAGGTTTATGAACTAGATTCCAAGTTTTATTGACATGCATAGAGTCAATTTCTTCCTTCATAGCTAGTTGCCAGTTTTTAGCATGTTGACTATTTATAGCTTGATTGTAAGTGTCAGGAGTATAATCATTCACAACATTAGCAATGGTAAGAGCAAATTCAACTATGTTGAACATATATCTCATATTAGGTTTCCTAATTCTCGGTTCTCTATCCCTAGTTAGTTGATAATTGTTCAAGTCATGTTGTTCTATCATAGGATTAGGTTCATGATCATCTTGAATAAAACTATCATGCATCGTTTTCCCAGAACTAACGGGATCATAGGAAAGAGAGTTAGAGGATACCACCACTTTCTCATTATTCCTGTTTGTTTATCCTTCATCAGTGGCTTCACCTGAAGCATCGGTCTCTTCAGGTAAAGAAGATCCTTCAGACATTCCAATGTCAAATTCTTCCTCAATTTCTTCACTTCTTGGTCCAGAAATGAAGAACTGAGGTGTGGTCTGATGTGTTTCTTGTTCCTGTCTAACATCACTCTCACTAGAACAGTTTAATAGACTTTTGAAATGGAAGTCTCCTTCCTTAAATTCAACATCTCTGCTAATTATCAATTTATAGGCTTTAGGTTGAATTAACAACAGTTTATAACCATTAACATCCTCTAGGTAACCTAGCATAACACATTTTTGTGACCTAGGATGTAACTTTCCCATGCTTTGGTAGGCATAGGCAGTACATCCAAAAGGTTTCAAAAAGGATATGTTAGGTTTTTTTCCATTCCATAATTCTTCATGGGTTTTAAAGCCTATAACAGATGAGGGGCTTCTATTAATCAAGTAAGAAGCTGTCATAATGGCTTCCCCCCATAGTGAATGTTTCCTTCCAAATTAGTATCCACGAATTATCAGCGTAGAAAAGAGATAAACTTGCTTAACCATATTTATCCAATATAAATTACTATCCTTAAATTCTCAACATAGAAGAGATCATTTCAATAATAAAATAATGGGAACTCATCACATAAAGTTATTTCTTCAAATGTGCATGTAAATTCACTGCTTCTTTTTCAAGAACTGGATTACAGAAAAGAGTATATATCTCTGTCATATTCTCATGCATTTTTTCAAGCACCCTATGTGCATGTAAATTCACTGTTCTTCAAATGGACATGTAGATTCATTGATTCTGCAAATGCATCAATTGTAGAGGAAATAGATCAGAGATAAAATTATGTGCAAGAAATTAGTTGTATAAGAATTAAGATAGAGAAGAAATCAGATAATGAGTAAAAAGAGGAGTATGTTGTCAATAGTACGTTTTAAATATTCAGTACGTTGAAACCTAACATTGCAAGCGTTAATTTTCAATCGTAGAATTAAATAGATAAATTAAAAAATAGAAGTAGAGAAAGAATAATAGAACGAATAGAAAAATGACATGTAAAATTTGGCAGGGCCAGAAAGGATGTGAAATTCAAAAGGGAAAGATTTAATATATAGGTGAATGTCTTAGCAATTTATTCCTAAAAGTGTGGAATTTTTGTAATGATAGTAATTAGAAGAGAGAGAATACTAAAACCAATAGAAAAATACACTTAAGAAGTTATTGGCTAGAATTAAGAAGAGAACTCTAAACGAGGTAGCTTTAATGTATAGGTGATTAATTTGGTTCAAAGAGCTGAATGTAGAACATATTGGGAAAGGTTTACATGTTAACGGGGTCTAAGTAATGAAATACTAAACCGGAACAAATATGGTTCTCTAAACAAATAAATAAACCGTATTTTTAAGTGAAATAGCATATATAATATAAAGACTAGAGGACCCTATTTCATGTAACAATTCTCCCTTGTTGAGAATCCTTGTCCCCGAGGATATAACTGTAGAAGAGGTGTGATGCAAGGAACATAGCATAAGTGCAAGGAAAAATGCCACGGGTAGCATATTATCAATGTAGCCTTACGTAATAAGCTGTTGTACTAAAACTTTAGTGTCCGCCTGGATAAAAAATAAGCAGCACAATACCTTTCTTTACCAAATCAGAGATCTTAACAAGAACAACCAAATCCACAAGTTCAACATATGCCCACTCATTGTGCAGCCCCATATCTTCAGCTTGAGTTGATAAAAACTTCATAGATATATAGTTTCTTATCTTCAACCAGCTTAGGCATAGAAACTTGACATACTAGAATGAGCAATCTCTGCCAATTATGCAATATAATCGAGTGCTTCCTCCTTGCTAACAGTATGGTGGTCATGTGGGTAGTATTTTACGAATTCATGTATATCTTGTAAGTCAAAATCATTTATAGAATTGCACCATCACCAAATCCCTTCACCCACTATATCATTTCAAACTACATGCATGAAGCATTGGAACGTCCAACATAATTGGATTGAACTTCGCTAAAGATGGGTGCATGAAGAACTAGCACAAACTCACACTTAGTAAATAAACAAATCAGATGAAGATCATTAAGAAAAAGTTCTAACAACAAGAACTTCACCAAATTAGTAAGCTGCACCAAAATTTAAACCAAGGTTGAGTAGAGAAAGATAGGTATTTAGGTGTAAGAGTTATTATCAACTTCTTCAAACTTAACTCCCTTAAATCATAAATCAGCCCGCCTTTAGTGTCAAACAATTTCAGCAGCTCGCATTAACCAACAATGGCCGTAGGATGAGTTGAGAGCATATAAGCAATCCATATGCACTAGTCAGCAGCAACCAAGTAGCTCAAACCATAGTCGACATTTAGCCTTTTTATCATATTTCCCTTTATATCAAAAACCTAGACAACTAAACTTACATAGACCCTTTTAAGCACCGTAGTAATTGCCAAAGAGAGATAATTTCCTTTGAGTTCAACCCATAGTTCATTTATATGCTGTACATACATACCCCACAATGAAAAAGTTGCCTCAATAGGAGTTATCATCATCGAATGAGAGATCCGAGTGTTCTAATTAGTGTAGCTACTCTCCAAACCTCTCGTGGGGAACGACAAGGATACACATAATAACACGTAGTCAAGCTAGCAAGTATTTGAATTTTAGCATATATACTTTTTATAGTAGAACTTCCTCTCGATTTGACTCACCGACGCTCAAGTCAGTTGAGGCTCAAAAGAGGGGTAAATAGTGTTTTACTGAGAGAGAGAATAAGACAAAATGGTACTTTATGACTCTGATTTTGGTAGAATTTCAGTTTGCTCTGAAATGATTGTCCCTCCGTATTCCGAATTCTCAAGTATTTATAAGGGAGAGATATTTTGGCTTTTATTTCATGGGCCCTTTTTCTCCTTAAAAACAAAGCCCACCAGGACGAGACTTAGGCCTACGAAATCCACCCCAACATCTAGCCCCGCAGGTCCCTCGAGCGATCAGATATCGAGGATCATGTGCCTTTGTTGGACAAGGTGTGGTTTCGTAGGTATGTGGAGAGTCATGGAGGCTTTGCTCGTCGAAGAGTTCAGTCGTACTTACATGTGGTGCCGTTTCTGAAAGTCTCATGGCTCGATGGTAGATTCCTAGCATTCTCTCCATTCCTCAAGGTTCTCGGTCATTCATCGGCGTCTCTAGAATCTTCTATCCTCTATCGTGCCTTTTCCTAACTGCTTTTCGGCGGGCGTTTTCTACTTGCTCGCCACGTGTCACGCTAGGGTTATCCGATGCTACGCCTTCCTCGATCCTATAAGAAGGGGAATTTGTTCGTCTTTTTCACTTATTATCGCTTTCCATCTTTGTTTCCATTTTCTCTTTCCCCAAATTACTTCATTTTTTTTCCGGCGACGCTCTCTTCACCCGCTGTCTTCCTTTGGTGTTTGCAACCAGTTAACCAAGTCCGATCATCTTCTCCTATCGTCTTCTTCAGCTCATCCATGGCAGGTTAGTCTTTTTTTCCCTTTGTTTGGATTTATTCGTTTGCTTGTCATTTTATTCAATGCATGTTTGTTTGATTTTTTCCTTTCTTCTTGCTTGTGCGCTTTAAGCTTTTTCTTGGTTGCTTAAAATGGGGAAGTGTCGATTTTTCAGTCGTCGTTGAAGGAGAATTATGCCATCGGCGAATGATCTTGCCCCTCTGACCTCTCCAAGGCCATTAATGTCGGAGAACAACATTCTCCGCCATTAATTCCCTTTCAATACATTCTTTTGCTGTTTCGATGGCGTGGGTTTTGAAACATCGTATAGGAAAACTTGTTGTATTAGTCAAACTTCTCCTGTCAGTCGTCTCATCACTCATAAATATCATTATGCGTCTTAGATTGCATGCTTTTAACCTTTTACCTCTTCTTTCTCTCGAATTCCGCTCCTTCTTTTGTTCACTATTGTTCTTTATTTTCCCTTTTTCTTTCCAGTTTTCTGGGTGCTTCGCGAAGGTTCCACTTCCTCATCCTCTTCTTATCGACGAGAACTTGTAACGAGATTTATTCTTCTCTCTTCGCGAGACGGTTTATACCCCAAAAACTAACTCTTCTTTTCATATTGCAGTGAGTAGCACATCTACAGTCCGAGACTCAGAAGTGAGCATCAAGGAGTCGAGTTCCTTGGCGCAGAACAACTCGTCGTCTCTGTACCGTCTTGTGGCAAACAAAGGTGGTGAATCGAGGAGGTGGTCCGGGGACGAGCCGGGTCCGAGCACACAAGCCGCCACTCCTCGACCATATACAATCATGTACGACACTTTCCCACCATCCCCGAAGTTTGTGCGATACACACCTGTCGAGGTCCCGGTGGTGGTGCCAGCTCCAGCACCCTCTGTGTTGATTCTCGATGGATGGATTGCTCCCATCTCGTGTGCAGTCCCAGGGATACAACATGAAGGTCACGGCATCCACCGTTAAAACCTTCCACTTGGCGGATTACGCAGCGGAACATCCTTCTCCCGAGGGGACTGTTCTTATTACCGGTCACGAATGGGTGTCTACTCGACGATTATGGGCCTTATTTCCCTATTAGATGCCACGCGCTCTGCGCAGGTTTATGGCTTCCAATTCCTCAATTTATAAAGGATATCCTCGACGACCAGAATTTGAGCCCAGCCTAAATTCATCTCAATTTTTGGAGGCACACGACGGCGTTCCAGCTAAGGTGTCAAGAGATTGGCTACACCCCGTTGGCGCATCTTTGTCGAGCGTTGTGCAAGCCTTACACCTATAAGTGGGGCCTTATCACTTGTACTTGCCAGTACAATCCTCAATACAAGATGTTGGGACACGAGACGGGGTGGCTTCGTCGATGGATCTTGGTGAAGCCCGCCAAGGAACATCGCGTGAACCACCGCATCCGAGTGTCTGAGTGCCGCGAGTGGATTTCCACGTACAGGTAATGCTGAATTGGAATGACTTTTGCTCTTTTCGGTAGTCGAACTCGAATTCTTATAACAACATTGTGACCCTCGAATTCCTTTCCCAACGTGGACTTAGTCTACTTCCCCCTCCTCGTCGTGGGGGCTCTTTCTTAGATACTTGCTTTAAATTTCTCGTACGTATTATATGTGTCCCGCTATACTTGACTTCTTTATTGGTGTTGTCTTGAACAGATTCATCCTTCAAGTTTATGAGTCTGGAAGATGACGAGGACCATGTGGCCCAGCCTTACCATCCGCCTCCGAACATGGTAATACCCGTCTCAAGCTCGACGATGCCGGGTTCTGAGGACCCCATCTATCACTTCCTCCCATGTCGGTCGTCGCTGAGGACTCCATTCTTCTGTCTAAGTAGATCAAGCGGAAGAAGACTACCTCTTCCAATAGATCTTTCCTCCCCAACAAAAGGAGGCAAACAGGGAAAGAGTCTGTGAGGCCGGAAGTCTCGCCCATGGCAGCGAGGAGTTCCGAATACTCGAGCACAGT
>NW_027369319.1:0-43560 GCF_046119375.1 Phyllobates terribilis
CATTAATAGCTTGTGTTAACTCGATGATGTTCATAAGAATTTTCCCTAAGTCACTTTCTACCTTGAATTCTAAATCCTTTGACGACCCCCCTTGAGGTTGCTTACCCTTGTAGCCCTCCCAGGATTTCGTCATCAAACTCAGTTCCCTAGATTGTACTAAGGCCTTTTCTTTATCAGCTAACCTAGTGGACAAGTCTAGACATTCACTATGTAGTTCAGTTACTTCCTCTTCATATTCTATGATTTGATATTCTAAAGCTTCAGTGTCTTCTAGTACCCTTAATCATATCAATAAGGTCTTTCTTTTCAAGCATGTTTAAGAGATTAGTAAAGGAATCAAGAGTTTATACCTCAGAAGTAAGAGCCTCTGCATTGGCCATGAGACATTTGCCTTGGAATCCTTCGTAAAGGTCAGCTTCATCATCTTCTTCTCCCAATGATGAGAAAAATGCCTTCTTCTCAGTGGACTCTACTTTTAGATTGGTGCACATCTTGACAAGATGTCTCTTTTCCTGGCAGTTATAACACGTATACTCCTTGAGATCACGCTTAGCCGAGGATGATGATTCTCCTGGTCTAGCTCTCTACTTAAACCATTTCTTTACCATCTTAGTCATGAGAGCGACTTTTGTATCATCGTCCTCATCCTCTTCACTGTCATTGATGTACATCTTCTCAAGAACCTTCGTGAGCTTCAGCGTTGTTCAGTGGCTTCTTTTACTCGTAAGCCCTTTAGTGAATAAGCATTCTCTTGGTCAAAGAACTTGCCAAATATGTCAACTAATGGAAGCTTCTTGCAGCCTAGACACATGAGAACGATTCGTCGAGTGAGCTCGTTCTCTCATAGAATAGATGATAGCCAGTGTCTGCTCTGAGGAGGGATGACTACGCCAGAGACAGTCAATTTGTTGATCAGAATTGTGAAGCGTGACTGGCAGGCTGACACGCTTTCACCAGGGAGTTGTTTGAAGGACTGAAACTCCCTTTGAAGCGTGAAATTTCTGGTATCCTTCTGCTCTTCACTCCCTCTGTGTATGGAGATGATCGCTTCCCACATATCTTTGCCGTTTGTATGCCAATGAATTTGTCAATATCCGTGGAGGTGAGTCCACACAGAATCAGTTGTCGAGCTTTTGCGTTCTTCTTCATCTTGGAGTAGTGCTTTGGTTGCCATTCTGTTCTTGCCTTCAACTCTAGAAGCACCTCGTCTCCAAGCTCTATGATTTTCCAGCATTGGTAGTCTTGGGTTTGAATGAACGTCGTGTGCACTCCTAATAACCAATCAAGTTCTCCTTCTCGAAGCTGGTGAGGTTTGTTGAGGGACATGCTGAGGTTGAATTCTGAGTTCTTCATTGCCGTATTGGAATTGGATCCTGCTCTGGTACCAATTATGGATCGTAAAGATCTTAGCCCTAACTAAAGATTGAACTTTTGTGCGAAAATACAAGACTAAGAACAAGTAAACACTTAATTCCAAAACGATTGTTGATTTGATTTCTCGTAGGACTTACAACAATTAGGCTAACACACAGTTCTCAGTTTCTTCCTAAACTCTCCGAGTTACTGTCTAAGTCCTAAATCAAGATGAACTCTCTCTCTCTCTTGTTCAACAACAATGTTAAAGGTAAATGAACTAAACTATTTATACTATGACATAATCACCGGGAACTAGTTACCTAAAAGCATGATAATAATAATAAATAAACTACTAAATCTAAACTAGCCGAGTATATTAACAAACTTGCTTCAACAATTAAGATATCGAATCTGGTAAATCTTTGCCGTATCAAATCTTTCTTTCTATAGCTCCTGAAAGATTTCTTTCCATATATACGCGCTCGGTCCCCTTCAGTGTATTCGGTTCCCTAGAGCGCGTCCTCTTTGTATACTCTTTACTTCTCTGCAGCTCGGTTCTTCACTCTTTGTGTTCGGTTTCGTCCAGTGTCACTCGGTTCCCTTGCTCCTGGTTAAGCGCGTTAAGCGCTATTCTTCTCGCTGGACTCGCTCTTGTATCTCTACTTCAGCTCGTTGCTTTCCATGTATAAACAACCAAATTAGCTCAAAGGCCTATTGATTTCCTGCGATATCTCATTCAATACACATAGTAGTTCATAAGGCTGTTTGTTATCATTAATACTGAGGCATTTTTAGTTACAAGAACTAAGGGGCTAGTTCATTAAACCAACAATACGTCAAGCAGCCTCCAGGATTCGAGCACCCGAAGTACCCAAAACACATGTGTTTTCTAGAAAGGCACTATATGCAAGCACCAAGGGCTTGGTATGATTGTCTCTCCGAGTACCTCCTTGCAAACAACTACAAAAGGAGAATGATTGACAAGACGTTCTTCATCCAAGAACACAAGGGCGACATTCTCGTGGTTCAGGTATATGTAGATGATATCATTTTTGGCTCCACTAACTTGTTGCTTGTAGATAAATTAAAGAATGTGATGATTAGCAAGTTAGACATGAGCATGATCAAGGAACTGAACTTCTTTTTTGGCCTTCAAGTGGTGCAAAAGGCATAATGCATATAAATCCATCAACAAAAGTACTTAAGGGAGATAATCAAGAAGTCTGGGATAGAGAATAGTGAGCCCCTTCACACCCTAGTGTCCACAGTAACTAAGCTTGATGCATATCTCAATGGACCCAAGACTAATGAGACCCTTTATCGAGGTATGGTTGGCTTTTTGATGTACTTAACTTCCTCTAGACCCGATATTGTCTTTGTAGTAAGCCTGTGTGCAAGATTTCAATCCGATCCAAGGGAGTCGCATGTCGCTATCATCAAGCGAATCTTTCACTACTTAAAATGGACTGATAATTTATGCTTGTGGTACCCTAAGAACTACGATTTTACCCTTGTTGGATATACAAATGCTGACTATGTAGGATATTTAGATGATCAAAAGAGCACCTCAGGTATGGCTCAATTTCTAGGCCCTTGCCTTGTTTCTTAGGGATCTCGAAAGAAAAACTCAATAGTCGTGTCCACCACCGAGGCGGAATACATAACACATGTTGTGCTCAACTCCTATGGATCAAGCAACAACTCAAGCACTTTGTTATTACTTTGGGCTCTCTCGAGATAAGATGTGACAACACAAGTGCTATCAACATCTCAAAGAACCCTGTGCACCACTCTCGAACTAAGCACATTGACATTCGTCATCACTTTGTTCGAGACCATGTGGAGAAGAAGAACATAGAGATTACCCATTGTAGAACTGAGGATCAGATAGCTGACATTTTAACCAAGGCCTTGAACAAGGAACCATTTATCAAACTAAGGCTACACTTAGGATTGATCCCCCTTCACTAAGCATTTCCCTCTCTGTAAGCTCCTTCTTTCCCGACTCATAAAACTTCATGCTTCTTTTAAACTTGGGAATTTAGGACTATTATGTGTGCGAGCCTAGCCTATAGTCTTAGGGGTATTTGTCTCTCACATGCTCTGTGTGATGCTTATTGAAAACGCTTGTTAGGCCCTTCTAGGATTGTACTATTACTTGCTAAAATTTGATACCTTTGCATGCTCTCTTTTTCAAACCTTGACAAATAAACACGATGATCTTTCCTTAACCATATCATAAAGCCCCCCAGATATGATTCGTGTTTATAAGCTAGTTCCTTGGCCTTGATCTTTGTGTTCCGTTTCCTATGATCATTAGTCCACACCTGAGAATATTCACTTAGATGACAAAGAGCCTCCCTTATTATGCTTAGCACATGTTTATTTAAAGATCTATGAAGTACCTTTTTTTAAATTTATTTAAGTGCTTAAGCAAGTAAATATATCCTACTGAGAATGGGAACTGAGACACAACTCCTAAAAAGATGGGGACCGAGTTTTAAGAGTAATACCAAGCGCAGTTGTGATGGGAACTGAACTTAGGGACCGAAAGAGTATGCGGACCGAGAACACTGAAAAAGGTAGGAAGCGCATATTTATAGGGAACTCAATATAGGGACCGACGAAAACATAGGGACCGAGTGAGACAACAACCGCCTACTTCCTAGGCAATTATTACGCCCCAATTCCCAAACGGTCACCTGCTTCACCGAGTTTTGAGGCGCCAAATCTAATCAGAATCGAACCGTTGCTATTGGACCGTTGCATACCAACTATAAAACTAAATTTTGTCCAGATCTGTACCCCCTCACCCTATTCTCTCAAAAAATGTACCTATCTCTCTCATCTCTAATCACTCTTTCTCAAGCTACTTCACAAAACACCATAGCCAACCCAATGAACGTCACTCCCGAACAATGGGAGAAATTCCTCAAATATACGGCCTTCATTTAATCCCTACCAACCATATCTATGACTCAACCACCACCTACACCCGCCACAGATCAAGCACCACAATCGGTGGTTGAAAACCCACATACCCAAACCACCACATTCTTTCTCCACTCTCCGAGACATCAAACCCCGGAGAAAACCCCCATCACCACCTCCTCCGCCACCTCAAACCCAATGTGCTACTTCCTCCCGACACTCCTCTCCCATGGAGGAAGAAAACCCCCAATTGACTCAGCCCATCCATTTCATTTCCTCCACCACACCAAAGCCATCTGCCTCCAAAAGTAGTGAGCACACCCTGATAGTATCTGCTCATGGTGAAAGCAACCCTCCCACACTCGCCTTCACCGCTCCTACACTCCCCCTCACAACTCCAGACTCTCCCAACAGTCGCCCACACCTCAAAAGGCCACTCTCCATCACCCCCTCATCTACCACCGTGAAGAAGGCTAAAGGCATTTCGTCCAAGGCAGTCATATCGATGGAGGGCATTTTAGATATCGTCTCCCCCTCCAGACAACAACTTCGGGACGAGAATGGTGATCGATCCCCTCATAATAGGGCAAGGGTTTTGGAAGACCCTGGATCTGGTGGAGTTTGATGTTGCTTCCACAGTTGTCACTCTTGAGTGCACGCGCTGGTGCGAGCTCGAAGAAGAGCCCTTCGTTGTAGATCTCGACGAAGTAAGAAAGTTATACAATGCATTAGTGCCTATGCCTCCAGCCCCAGGCCAGAGCTACTCCGTGGCACAAATACCGTGGGGAGATGAGCCCAAAACTGTCAACATCAAGCTCGTCGCCAAGGTGCTTGACCTCCCAACCGACGATGGCTATACTTCATTGCCTAAGAAGAAGTGGTCGTCCGGGAAGTCAGAAACGGTCGAGCTGCTGGTGAGCAAGGCAAAGCCCAAGGAGATCAAGACCCCTATGTTGTCTTTTGGGAAGAAGCTACTCCATTTCATACTCCTGCACAATTTCATCCTCAGACAGAAGAAGCGTGAAACTGTAACGATCGCCGATACATGCCTCCTTTGACACTCCCGGGTTGATCCGCACTCATATGCTTACAGTAAATATGCACAAAAACCACGCATTGCTATACTCGCAAGTCATGAAGAAAACCATGATGGAACTTGGCATCTACAATCCGGTGAAGGAGACATCGCTACAGAGTATAATGACAGTGACTAGGCTGCGTCAACTAGTCAAGAACGTCGACATGGATGCCTCTCCAGAAAAACCTAAGCCCAGATCTGAACCCAAAGATGAACCCAAAGTTGAGCAGCTCAAGAGCCCAACTAAGCCCCTTGTACCTGTAAACCTAACCCCTTAAGAGATCCAAGTTTGCACCCTCGAGGTAGTGCTTCAACTGAACAAGCACATGGTAGGGCTTCACAAGATGATAGACTAGCACCTTCACCACATCAAGGCCCTCATAGTAGGCCCTCTGAAGGAATATCATCTGAGCGACTTTGAAGAAGAATAGTAGGATTTGAATCAGGGCTCATTCTCAACACCTTAGGTCTCCTTAGAAATCCAAAAACTCCTCAAGAATCTTAATGTACTTTTTGCTCTTATATACTTGTTTTTGTGTGCTTATCAATATATCAAGTGTTCTTTTGATTAAATGAATGCTTTCTCTAGTTTGTACTTGAGAAGTGACTTACTTGACTGTTTTCTTATGCATCACTTAACCATTCCTCTTGAGAGCACGCACATGCTACACTTATTTTCCCTTGTTTAATATTGATCATGGCCTTTTAAATGATGTCAAAAGGGGAATAATACAGGCATATGAATTATTCAATTAAGGGGGAGCTAACCCTCGTGGTAAGTTCAAAGGGAGACAAGTGCTAATTGTTCACAAGTTAAGGGGGAATCAAAACCTGTTTCTTTCTTAGTTCCTTTGGCTAAACTTTTACATCTGTGCTAGGATTCTATGTTTATCATCATTAAAAAGGTAGAAATTGATAGTTATAGGAACTAGCTACTAGTATCTATAACTTATGATATCTCAATTTTAATAATAACGAACATCTTAATATACTAATGTCTACCTTGAGTGAGTTATTGCAGGATAACAACAAGCCTTTGAGCAAATTCGATAATTGGAGAAAAGGAATTAACGAGCTTAAGTTAGGAAGCTGAGGCGACTAAAGCGAGTCAAGAAAGGAACAAAGTGCTCAAAGCCCTTTACCAGAATAAAGGGAGTCGAGTACCATAGTTAGGGAACTGAGCAGATAGAGTTCCAACAATAGAAGAAAGTGACACGCTGAAGGGAACCGAGTGACAAGGATGGGAACCGAGCACGTAAAAGAGGAAAGTTATTTTTAAGCGGCTATAAAGGGAAAGATAGATTTTCAAAAGATCTCCTAGATTCGTAATCTAGGTTGTTAGAGCTACTTTGTTATGTTTGAGATTATGTTACGATTTATAATTTTATTTATTCATTGTATCTAGCTTTTAGTAAATTAGTTACCGGTGATTATGCCTTTAGTATAAATAGTTTAGTTTGTCGATTTAGAAAAGTTAGTTCATTCTAAGAGGTTATCTTTGTTGATTTATAGTTTAGGCAATATCTATGATAGTTTAGGAGACGAACTAAGATCTGTGTGTTCGCCTTGAAGTTGTAAACTCTAAGAGAATCAATAAAGAAATCATTTTGGAATTCATTGTTTCAATGTTCTTAATCTTTTCCGCACAAAAGAAACATTCTTTAGTTATATTAAGATACTCAAATCACACGATCAACAGAAAATATCAATGAAAAGATATAAATCAAATAAAAATTGAAATTAATACTGAAAAGTAAATTTTTAAATAATAATAAAAAGGACTAGTATAGTACGGTGATAAAATATCAATGAAAAAGATAATAAGAATAAAAAATATATGTTTCATAGTACTGTATGAAAACAATAGTACTACATATTAAAATCAAGTTATAAAATATATATATATAAGCTAGGGAGGAAGAAAAAACTAAATTACACTCTCAATCTATTTAAAGAAAATATGTGAGGTTCTGAATGTTCGAGTAGAATTTAGCCCAAGTAATCTTATAAACAAAATAATATCCATTAGGAACAATGTAAAAACAATGTGTAGAAAAATACATAATAATAAAAACTTCAGACAATCATAAAGAATAATAAGGATTGACCTTCAGTCAGTGCGAAGCACGGACACCAAGAGCTATCTTATTACACAAAGATTGGCCTCTTTTTACAACATTAAATGATCTTCTTCCATTAGGCATAAATTGCTCCACCCTCAAATTCATTCCAATGGTTTTGATCATGGGAGATGTTCAATCTGGCCAATTGATTGCGACATTAAAGATTTAAGACGACTCGTGTGTAACAATGAAGGACACGCCATGAAGTGTTTGCAAGAGTGAAACTCGCGAGCATGATCGGCCTCGGACAAGGTCTTTTTATTAGGAAGTTTAGCTCAAAAACATGATGGTAATTTTGGACAGGTTAGTTCGACGGTACGGGCAATGACATCGAGAGTCTAATGCCTCACGAGAAGGTACGTTTAGACAAGCGGCTCAACATCGCTAACGACATCAGAAGCCTTGTACATTACAAAACTCGGTTCATGTCGACTCGAACACGATATCGGCACCGTGAATTGGATGGAGCTCATGAGGAGATGGCTCTCGCGAGACGTATCGAGCTCAAGACAGTGGTCATAATTGTAAAGGTCCTCTAATTGACTCATTTCCTTGGTCGAACATCCATCCCCACAAGTCTTCGACTTCATAAAGAGAAGGCGAAGACTTAATTATTTGGATGCCTCTCGAAATTTTTTCTTCGAGTTCTCATATTCGTAGAACGAGTTATACATGTAGGTGTTTTGAACATGAGGGGACCACTTCTTAGCTTAGGTCAACTAACATGACCTCCCCAGATCATGACTAACTTACCACATTCAAATTTGCTTCGCGAAAGTGATCTTTCTCTGGGTATAATGCTGACGAGTCCGTGAACCTTTGTGAGCTCGTGAATATGCCCTAATCCGGTAGTGAGCATTGACCCGCTTTTGAAGGAGATTGGGTTCACGATAGATGGAGTACTCGTGAACACTGACATGATCACATACATGGTGGTCCATGAAGGAGGTTGATCATGAGAGGCAGGGGGTTCATGCATTTGTCGGGTTTGCATTCTAAGCCCCGAGTTGCTTATTTCTGCATGTATCTAGAAACATGCGTTTTGCCCATGAAATTATATTCAAAGGATGTGCATGGGAGACCGGCCACGTTCGTGGATAAAAGAGTTGTATGAACAAGGGATGGTTCACGAACAAAGGCTACGCGTTGTAACAGGCAAACACGAGCCCCACATTAGGGCTTAATGATCTACACAAGGCATGCTCCATGTATGAAGGATGGTTCACGAACAAGGGCGGTCGGCATCGAAGTGATGATGTTAAGGAGTCTCACGACCGAAGGCACATGAGAGTAATGGCATAAATGAGCGCGAACATCCTCTGGAAGTTATATTCCGGGATAGTGATCGAGATTGTGAAAGTTCTCCATCATTGTGATCATAGGCGAGATCATGATTTACATCTTTGTTAATAACTAAGTAGCTGACCAATTATTTGTTAGCATAGTGGGGAACAACATTGGCAGCGGTGTGGGCTTCGTGTGCTACCATGGCTCGTGCATGTATGTGCTTAATACTTGGCTTGTGAATATTAACGTGTTCGTGTATGATGTTGAGCTCGTGATGGAGGTCGAGCCCCAAGGTCATTGCCGAGCTCGTGAGAGTTGTCGAACACGGGAGCATTTTTTGTGCTTGTGAGTCTACTACACCAGTTATTTGCTTCGTGAAAACCTGTAGGAAGTAGTACATCACGAAGGTGCATCTCAATCCTTTCTCGTTTTTCCCATGAACATGGTCCGTAGCTTGGAATCTATTCCTTGAGGACATTGCTCGCGAGTATGTGGCTATGGGAAGGCGTAGTCCGACACCGACTTAGGATGGCCCCTTAGTATGACTCTGGGGACATGCAGTGGATATAGCCAGAACCTCGCAAACTACACGACTCGAGAGCCAGGTTGGTTTGTTTATGGTACGACGTTTTGGCTGAGAGCCCCGCGGATGGTCTCAAAGGCTCAAGAGGCTACTGGATTGCTATGGAAATAGACAAGTGGCTCGGCATCGTCGATGACTAGTCACGCGAGGTAGTATTGGTTCATGAGTGACTACGTGAGTTTGTGAGTCTTACCAAGCTCCGAGGGTGTAGTCGAGTTCGTGAAGAAGGTAGGTTCATGAAGGGATTTGAGGTATTGAGACTTGCGAAGCTCCGACAGAGCTACCAAGCTCGTGAAGAAGGTAGGTTCATGAAGGGTTCCGAGGTCCTGAGACTTGCCAAGCTCCGAGGGAGTTGCCGATCTAGTGAAGAAGGTAGGCTCGTAAGGGAATCCACCTTGTGAAAGTGGTGCCTCGCAAGAGTAAGGGATTGTGGCCTCAGGAACATTACCGTCCATAGGGTAGCTTTGAGAGAGGTGTCTCGACAAAGCGGTTCGAGAGTGGTGACTCGTGAGAGTAATGCCTCACAAGCCATGCAGACTTCAGGAAACCGAAACTGGCATCGTGCAACCATTGTGTGCTTCGGAAGGGATGGATCACGAGCTGAGTGGAAAAGGAATGGGAGGTCGGTGTCGGTGTCGGTGACCGTCATAAGCATGATTCGTTACATCCAGCAAGTTAGGTTGAATTCGTGATGTGTGGTTTGGCATCTTCTATACGTCATGTGAACAATGCTTGGTAACTGAGCCAAGATCGGATTCGGCTACACGAACCATGTGAGCAAGGCTTCGTGACTTGAATCGTGAAATTCAGTGTCAGGGACTATTTCGTACATGGACCTCGTGATTGTCTTCACGTGCATGCGAGAATTTTTGCATGAACATATCATATATATACTTTAGCTTGCATTTATTTAGGTTTCCCTATTACCCTTCGTAAGTTATAGAGCCCCAAGAGCCGTTATGTGCCGCTCTCCGGATGATCTACTCGTCGGTTTATATCTTTTGCATGATATGAGTAATATATTTGGTGAGCTCTTACGATTCATTGACTATTTCAGCATCTAGTTAAGTAGCACACGTTTGTTAACAATCTCTTAAATTCTTGCTCGTGAAACTTAAGTAGGAATTAAATTGTCGCTGAGTGTCCTTCATGAGGTCCACCACATTTGTGAATGTTTTGTTTGATTTTTCCATAGGTATCGGCATATCTCCACAAGAGTAGGCTTCTAGGCGAGACTTCGCTTAGCAAAGACTTTAGACGATGCTTCGCTGAGCGAAGGCTTGTGGAGATGCTTCACTAAGCGAAGGCTTGCGGAGATGCTTCGTTGAGCGAAGGCTTACACAGATGCTTTGCTAGGCAAAGTCTTCCATGCTTCGTACATACGAAGGCTTTAGTGCTTCGTGTATACGAAGGCTTTACGGAGGTGCTTCGTTAGGCAAAGGCTTTAGTGCTTTGCGCATACGAAGGCTTACATAGGTGCTTCATTAGGCAAAGGCTTTCGTTCTTTCCATCAATTCTTCTCTCGACGAAGGCTTAAATGTTTCACATGGGTTAGTAGGACACGAATTTCTCATAAAAGATAGCTATATGAAGGCGATTCACTACAAAGGTATGTAAAATAGATGAGGACGTCACCTTGTGAAAAGGCGTGTGAAGCGAATGAATACTCTGATGTCATTAATTTCTCTTATAATAATGATCGTATGTTCTCCGAGGGTGAGAGATAGAGCTCTCGATAAGATTGCTATTGTGCTAGTGTGAGGAAGTCTCCACGACCGGCACTAGTGTTGGAGCCTGGGTCGTCGACACCTTACTCCAAGTAATAGAGGATGATAGCACTCCATCTTCTTAGACTTGTTGTAGGCTTTCTTATATGTTTTCCACATTTCTTGTTTCTGTGCATAATTACACCTTCTAATATCCTGCAAAAGGCCTAAACCCGGAGATGGGGGTCTCCGGGGTGGGCACTCCGACGCTCTAGTCAGTATTTATATAAATAATATAATTGACAAGGGAGTTAAGAGGTTTATGCATCGCTTGCCGGATATTAGCAAATAAATATATTTCCATATTTGTGTCTAATTGCTTAGCCAAGTTGATTAGAGAGTATCTTGCTATTATCTTTTATTTCCTAGATTACGTTAGATTTGGTCAAGAGAGTATTATCTTTTATTTCCTAATTCTCTATTGTAATGTTGTATATATGCTTTGCCATCTCTATCAATAAAATTATCAATTCACTTATACTCATATGGTATCAGTCGCTTGATCGATCCTCAATCAAAACCTCAAAAACCTAACCATGGCCGCCGAGCCTACCAATCCCAATCAAATTCCGAACCGCAAAGGTTGGTCTAATTCATCCGCCAACAACCTCAGCAAAAATCAGAACCACAAAGGCTATCAAGGAAAGTGTCAATGGTGTAGGGAGATTGGACATACGATGCCTCAGTGTTTGCTGTTTTGCCAACATAATCCGGGAGTTCAATTGCACGCTCAGCCGCAGCGCAATCAAACTTGCAATGCTCAGGTTAGAACAGTTAACGCCAGTGCTTCGTCGTCTGATTTTCTGGTCGACTCCGGGGCAACTCACCACGTCACATCAGATCTGAACAACCTTGCTCTCTATCAACCATACACTGGACCAAACTCTCTCTTTATGGGCAATGGTACAGGTTTAAGCATTTCTCACTTTGGGACTCTTACGATTAATGATACTTCGTTGCCTGATGTCCTTCATGTCCCTCACATTAAACACAATATCTTGTTTGTATCCAAACTTACTAAAAATACCAACTCTTCTATCACTTTTTATCCTGACTATTTTGTGATGAATGATCTACATATCGGCCATATGAAGCATAATGGCCCCTGTGTCAATGGGGTTTACCTATGGTCAGCCGTATCACCATCTGTGAATCATCTACATCTCAATAAAGCTGCTTCTTGGCATCACATATTAGGCCACCCATCTACTTATATCTTTCAATTTCTCAGCAAGAATTTTTTGTCTTTCAATAACAAATATCCAATGTCTGATTGTCATTCGTGTCAAATTAGTAAAAGTTATAAATTGCCCTTTCATGAGTCCACACTTGTTTCTACATATCCTCTGGAAATTATTTTTAGTGATATTTGGACTTCTCCTGTGCTTTCATCTGATGCTCTCAAGTATTATTGCTTATTGTTTTGTCATTATACCAGATATATATGACTTTACCCAATGAAACACAAATCCGATATTTTCAAAATTCAGAAATCTTGTTGAAGGCTTCTTCTCACATAAAATAAAAACTCTATATAGATAACGGTGGTGAATACATAGGGCTGCGACCATACTTATTTGACCAGGGAATTAGTCACTTTACGACTCCCCCACACACACCCAAACACAATGGGATTTCAGAACGAAGAAATCACCATATTGTTGAAACAGGTTTATCATTACTCAACCAATCAGGTGTACCACTCAAATATTGGCCTCACGCCATGACCACATCCGCCTACCTTATTAACCTCCTACCCACACCGATACTCAATTATGAATCCCAGTATTCCAAGCTTCTCAAACTAAATCCGGAATATCATAAGATTAAGAGTTTTGGGTTTTTATGCTTTTCCCGGTTAAAACCGTATACTAATCACAAGCTTATGCCATTTTTGTAGGTTATGCAGCTGATCAACATGGCTTCACATGCTTGGATCCGAAAACAGGCCAGATATATGTCTTGAGGCACGTTCAGTTCATTGAATCCGAATTTCCGTCCAAAAGCATTGCTCATCCCAAGTCTGCAGAACCAGAACAACGGTGAACAACTTTGCAAATTCCCATTTTGGCTTTTCCAAGTTCGGCCCAAGCCGCTACACCAAGCCTACTACCAACAACTTTGGTATCTCCACCCACCATATCCATATCTTCCGCACCGTCCTCTAACTCAGCTACTTCACAAATACAACTAGTTACACACAATCTACCAGCCCAATTAATAGCCTTACCTCCTCAGCCCATTATCACACAAACCCAACATCCTATACCAACCCAAAACCAACAACATCCAGTACCTACAACGTCAGGTGTTATCACTAGGTCCAAGAATAATATTGTGAAGCCGATCCGGAAATTAAATCTACATATCAGTGTCTCTCCATCAGAACCACGGACCATAACACAGGCCCTCAAGGACCCGGATTGGCGTCTCGCCATGGAAGCTGAGTTTCAAGCCTTATGTGACAACAAGACGTGGACTCTTGTGCCGAGCTCTACGAACCAGAATCTAGTCGGGTGTAAATGGGTGTTCCGTATCAAGAGAAAACAGGATGGCTCAATCAAACGCTACAAAGCGAGGTTGGTTGCGAAAGGGTTTCGTCAAAGGCCTAGGTGGGACTACAACGAGACGTTTAGTCCCGTAGTGAAGCCGGTGACAGTTCGAGTTATGCTAACTATTGCGACACACAATGGATGGCCACTTCGTCAATCGGAAATTAACAACACGTTTCTACAAGGAACGCTGAATGAGGAAGTCTATATGGCACAATGGGAGGGTTTCGTTGACAAAGCAATGTCGAACCATGTTTGTAGTCTCCATAAAGCTTTGTATGGCCTAAAACAAGCGCCGAGGGCGTGGTACAACAAACTACAATATTTTCTTCTTCAACTAAAATTCGAAAATTCGGTTGCCGATACATTGTTGTTCATCTACCTCCAAGGTCAGATTGCTGTCTATGTCCTAGTTTATGTTGACAATATCATAGTGACCGGTAGTTGTACGAGAGGAGTGGACGCTATCATCAACAAACTAGCAACCAAATTCTCCCTCAAGGATATGCGCCGACTGTCATATTTTTTAGGAGTCGAGGTTTGTGACTGCTCAGATGGAATATTTCTCTCCCAGCGTAAGTATGTTCATGATTTTCTTACAAAGGCAGGTATGTCCGACACAAAGCCCACTGCGACACCTCTTTCACCATCCACAATTCTGCAACTCAGCGAAGGTACTACCCTGTCCAGTCCGTCGAATTACAGAACCCTTGTGGGAAGCTTGCAATATTTGAACCTCACCCGTCTTGAAGTTGCTTTCACAACAAACAAGCTCTCCCAGTATATGAAAAACATGACCGATCAACACTGGAATGCACTTAAACGTGTTCTTCGTTACCTTGTCGGCACCGCTGAAGACGGAATTCATATCACTGCATCTTTTCCGCTGCAATTTCACACCTTTTTAGATTCAGATCATGGTGGTGATAAAGAATCATTCGTCTCTACTTCCGTCTATATTTTGTAGCTTGGAGGCCCGCCTATTTCCTGGAGCTCAAGGAAACAAAGGTCAGTTGTGAGATCGTCTATAGAAGCCGAGTACAAAGCTCTGGCTGATACTGCGACATAAGTTCTTTGGCTTAAGTCCTTGTTCGCTGAACTGGATCACTCGCAAATCAATAATCCTGTCATCTATTGTGACAACTTGAGAGCAATTAGTCTCATTTAGAACCTTGTTTTCCATTCCCGGATGAAGCATATTTCCATTGCCTACCACTTTTTATGAGAGCAAGTTTGTAATGGAGCACTGCGAGTCTCATATATCACTACTGGTGACCAACTTGCAGATATTCTAACAAAGCCTCTACATGGTCCGCGTTTTCAGGAACTCAAGCACAAGTTGCAACTCTCCTATGGACCGTCTAACTTGCGGGGGTGTATTAGCAAATAAATATATTTCTATGTTTGTATCTAATTGCTTAGTCAAGTTGATTAGAGAGTATCTTGCTATTATCTTTTATTTCCTAGATTACATTAGATTTGGTCAAGAGAGTATCTTGATATTATCTTTTATTTCCTAATTCTCTATTGTAATGTTGCATATAGGCTTTGGCATCTCTATCAATAAAATTATCAATTCACTCTTACTCATACCGGATTCGTCCAATAACCAAATACCATGACAATGATATGAATGATGTAATTAAGAAATCAGACTAACCTTGCACTCATAGCTTCGCATATATGTGACATGTATGCGTGGCCTCGTTTATATGAAGATGTAAAGAATTGTATAGAACAACGTATTCGTAACCGAGTAATGTTCGTGTGTAGGTACCTTCGTGTACGCATACGAGGCTAGAGCTCTTCACGTAGTGGAGGCTTCGTGTAGGTATAGGAGGACGAACGTGAAGAAGGACAAACGTGTAGAAGGAAAAACGTGTAGAAGACGAACGTATGTGTAGCGGACACAATGTGCTCTCTCTTTTCCCTCCATTTACAAAGTGATCTCTTACTATTTATAGTGTCTCTCTTACGACCTAGAGAGTGAATTTTGGGCTTTTATTCTAAATGGGCCTTACTATTAATGGGCTTATTTCCCTGGTCCACAACGGGTTGCAAATATAGAGCACTAGAATAAGATATCATGTCTAATGTGTGTGATAACAGTGAATGATTCTTTAACTTACATTACTAATGGTCGTCTCTATTGTGTCCTTGGGTTACACAATTTGTTGTTTTTTACCATGGTACATACAACATAATCTCATGTCTTGGTAAAATGTCCAATACTAATGAAGTAGTTCAATGTAAAGCTTAGATTGAAGAAGTGATGTGAGGCAAAGTATAAAAGGTTACAAAGTTCACAATCTTAATTTTATTTTAATAACCTATAAACTTAATTTTGCTTAATTCATCAAATGTCTCACTCTAACAAAAATATGTGTCTTTAACTTTTTCAATATTAAGATATTGCGCTCTTGCTTCGGACATGCTTTTTAATCAAAATATATGAATCATGCATTGTTAATATGATATTATCTGGAAACGAGTGAATACATTATTCGAGTAAATTACACTAGAAAATGTTAATCATTTTTTTGAAACCCCACTTAATTGATAACTTTATACACTATTGACGTATAATTAATGTACCTATTAGTAGATACTAAATACTACAATTCCTAATCTAATATACTATAATATTATGGGATGTAAATAACACTAAATGTGATCCTAATACACATTAATAATACCTTAATTATGTAAAAGGCCCACATCTAATACTCAATAAAAAACTAATAATCAAAATCAAAATCAAGATTCTTATTTGTGCCATCCACCTAAGCCCACCAAAAAGAATATGCCTAATGCATAATTCAATCATCGAAATATTTGAGTCTCAAATGTTTGGAACGTCTAATTATTCGCAACTATATCATACAAGATATATATCACTTAATCATCTGATATGAGAGTATATTATATACTATAAATAGATGTTCATGTATAGAATAAATAGATGATTATAATATTATAATTAGACCTATTTAAAATTGTATAAAATAAATTAGAATTAGACCTACATGAATATATTTATAGTATTAATATTAGACCTATTTAACATTGCATGAAATAAATTAGAATTATACCTACGTGAAACATAAATTAAACTCATCAAATAAGCTGATATATATAAGGCCCGTGCGAAGCACGGGCAACATGATTCTAGTTTCTATATAAACTAAAACAGGACATATATATTTACACTTCAATAAATATATTAGGCACATCTACACAAACTATTTTTATCCAAATTTTAAAAATGAATTGACCATTTATAAAATAAGCACAAAAGGTGATGGTGAAGGTGTTACATTGTCGTTTATGACATTGAAAGTCATTAATGCTCATTGATAATTATGTGTTTCAATTGGAAAATTGTAAACTCTATGAAAGGAGGTTTAAAAAATTTAATTATAATTACAATTTAAGAGAATTATAATTATAATTCCAATGAAGAGTCACTGAGACAAAGTGTTACAATCCCAATAATCTATAAAACTACTGAATTAATGATAGCATCAATTTTATAATCTCTTCTCATTAATACATCAGAACATCCCAAATGCCAATTAATTATGAAAAATTTAGGAAAAATATATTTCCAAAGGATAATGAATGTCATTAGTGCTCATTGGCAATTGAGTGGCTTAATTGAAAATTGTAATCTCCATCAAGGTAATGAAAGGAGGTTACAATTTATTTTTTTATGATTACAATTGAG
This sequence comes from Phyllobates terribilis, assembly GCF_046119375.1. NCBI lineage: Eukaryota > Metazoa > Chordata > Amphibia > Anura > Dendrobatidae > Phyllobates > Phyllobates terribilis. The sequence goes on from NW_027369319.1 coordinate 17,404, forward strand.
AATAGTTATAATTACAATGAAAAGTCATTGACACAAGGCGTTACAATTCTAATAACTCATTCAACTCCTGAATTAATCACAACATCAATTTTATAACCTCCTCTCATGATTGCACCGTGAACATCCCCTTAAATCACAATTACACCTAGAGATGATTGAAAAGTCAATGAGAGATTTAGGGAAAAATCATAATACTTATATATAATATTATTCCATTTCTTTAAACCTCTCATAACCAATTGGCTTTTCGATCTTCTCTAAAACAAATAAAATTGAGTAATTGTGATTTAATGGAATGTTATTGGTATATTTATGAGAGGATATTGTAAAATTAATGTTGTGCCTAAATCTAATTTTATTCCGTTTTCCTTAAATCTCTCACTATCAATTGGCCTTTCAATCTTCTCTAAAACATATAAAGTGGAAATTGTGATTTAGGGTATGTTCGGCTCGGCCAAAATAAGTACTTTTAGGTACTTATTTTGCTTTTTCTAAAAATAAGTAGGTTTATGACTCGTTCGGTTCGTTTGTTTAATTTTTTTAATAATAATTACTTAAATTCTCCAAATCTGGAAGCATAGAATTCAAGTTTTTTAAAAATACAAAGTACTTCTGAATTCAATATAACCTTTATACCCTTACCCCACCACACATACACTCAGATCTCTCCCTCATTGTTCTTCCCCCCCCCAAAAATTTCTTCTTCCCCGATATCTCTCTATATGTTCTTCTTCCCAGATACCATAAAAGTTTTCACCAGCACTGAATCTAACTGTTTCTCCCTCTCCACCAAATCAAGTTGTTTCTCCTACCTCCCCCTTCTCTCCTTCTCAGGCGAGAGCCAGCAACAACCACCACCCCAGATCCGCACTTCCCAGATCCGCATTTGTTCGTTTCTCCGGCTAAACTTTGACGGTCACACTTCCCAGATCCACAATCTCCTCCTTCACCTCTGCACCCTCCATATCCGCCATTGTTGAAGCTTTAGAGGTCGCACATGCCGTAATCCGCTATTTATGCGAAGATTTGACGTCCGCACTTCTCAGATCCACACTCTCCTCCTTCACCTCTGCGAAGCTCTGACGCTTTTACGCCATTGATACGAAGCTTTGTCGCCATTGATGCTAAGCTATGTAGTTGTGTAGAGATGATGAAGATAAGGTGGGGGATTGTTAAATGAGGTCTTTAAAAATCAGATGCATATGACCACTTGCGTATTAAGGTTTTTGAATAGGATTATAATTTTTTTCATTTATTAAGGTTATTTTTGACATTTTAATTTATTTTAAAATTTTATAAGTATTTTTTTACCGAACGTGTATTCAAACAAAGTATATATAGAAGTACCAGCAACAACATTAAAAAAATATCAGTACCAGTACCAGCTCCAGCACCAGCATTTAACAACATTGACGAACCGAACAGATCTTTAATGGGATGAGGGGAGGTTACATATTAATGTTGTGCTTAATTCAGGAGTTGAATAGACTATTCGGATTATAACGTGTTGTCTCAATGAATCTTCATTGGACAAAATGCTCTCTAATTTGTTGTTTAAGATGTACCAATATTATACTAATTGCAATGCTTCCTCGGTCACTATCAAGCTTGATCATGCATGTCCCAAGAGACCATCCCATTATCGGATCCATCATCCAAATTTCAGCACCTTTCACCTCCCTCTTCTTTCTCCTTTTGGAATCTTTCACCTCCTTCTACCATTAAACATGATAGGTACTATTCGTATTGAGGAGTGTATAGAGGAAGAAGCTTTCCAGATGAAAAGCTATGCAAGTACATAAATGGGGGTTTCAAGAAGATGATCTTTGTCCCATGTAAGATCTTGAATGTCATCTTGGCTCCTCAGAAAGAAAAGGTCACTCCACGATAATTCCCAAATTTCAAATGGAGTTGATATTAAGAGGTGATGTCAAAATTAGGTTTAAATTATATTAGAATAGAAACCTGTATTTCACGTTTGTTTGATTGTATATTTGTATGGTACACATGTTGTGTCATTTTGTAATTGCAAGCCCTCTTTCATTACATTTTTATAATTGTAGTTGTGCTTATATTAAATCTTCAATTCTATCATATTCTTTGAGATGGTTGTTGGAAGGTCTTACAAGCAAATGTTTGTTTTCTTCATTCTATTGTTGTAGCATGATTCCTTGCTATTGTATGGTCATGTAAATCTTTGTATCCTTAATTGTACTTCACTAAATTTTACAATGGTCCTTCAAAAATGAACAATTTAATCTTTTCTTGTGGGAATTATCACCCACCACATGAAAATATGGAGCACGTTTGATAGTTGTAGATTTGCTTAGAGGCAATTGTTTTATTCATACCAACTCTAAAGTCTCAAGTTTAATGGTTCCATTAGTTAAATGGATGTATGTATATTCTGTTGCAAAATCAGAAATATGATTTCTTGCCTGAATTGCTACCTTATCCTAATGATTTTGTCTAACCATGTCAAAAACTTTTTGCATATCAACGAATTCAACCTTTAAGATGAAATAATCCTACATGTGATGTACAAGGCTTTAAAGCAAGTGATCCGAATGCCACATTTGTTGGAATGACCTATGTATTTCCTAATTGGTTTAGATTGGTGTAGGTTAAGAAGGAAATTATAGTCGGTTCATTGCTAGATTTCACATAAAAATATTTATACATTTTTTACAAAGGCTAAAGTCGTATGCCTTATCAAAGAATTACCAAACTACCCTTATAGAATATCGTGGTAAGTAAGGGTTGAACCCAAGGGAGTCAGTTATTCGTTTCAAGCTTATTTTTGACTAACAAATAAGGATTGAGGGGTTGGTTACAAGTAACACAAATATGCAAACACGAAAAATAGGAAGTAATGGATTAAAGACATTCACTCATCAGATCTCAGCATAATAGATAGGCAAATGATCCTAGATTCCTAATACACTACGTTCATACATTCAATTAATTGCCTTAATCCGTGTTCTAAGAAAGCAACTAGTCCACCCTTATTGTCTTTAACCAAGGAAATCCAAAGATTCAATAACAAAATAACATTAAGATCAAGAATAGATAGGTCCATGCAATATCATAGACAAATCGTCGGATACTCCACACGAATTTGATAAATCTACACACGATGCACTCGTAAATACTTTATGCAAATTATGCTTGCTACCACAAAACAAGACTTTTCAAATCGAATTGTCTAGTTCTAGCAATATGATAAGCATCAATAGATCTAGTTAGTTACTAAAATAAACATAAATCAATCAAAGCTTAAGCACAAAAAAGATCAAAAAAACTTTATATTGAATAAAATGCAAGGGTTTGGAATCTTACAATCTATCCAAATCTGAGAGCGTCAATCCAAAGAGTGAACAAGAGGATTAGTTCCTCATCATGTTTGCAAGAGAAAAGTCTAAGAGTTTCTACATGGAATTGAGAATATGAGAGAATGTGGTCAAAACCCTAGAAAAGTTGTTCTTAATCCCCTCATAAAAAGGAAAATCCAAAACTACTTTAAAGTGCATAAACGAGAAAGCGGTTACAAAGACTTCCGGATTTGGGAGTAACACCGCAGGCGCGACCGTGGTCGTCTAACCGTGACCGTAGTTTGATCTCTGTTGAATGGTACCCGCACTGAATGGTGCGACCGCGGTTTAGGCTTTATAGTCTTCTTCTTCATTCTCTCACGTCTTCGTCTCCACTTTGACGTCTTTTGTCCCGATGCCTCATGTGCTTCATCTAACGACTAAATGCTATCGGAACGCACCTATAATTACCTAATATCCACTCTCGGCGCCATACGTGAGCGCGCCTATCAAATTCCCTCACACTTAGACCTTGCTCGTCCTCGAGTAAGTAAAAGAATTCTAACTCCTCCATGAAGCACGAAGGTCTCAGCGAGTATGGAGGAACTTGATAGCAACGACTATGATCAACACCTCAACTCTAAAAAATCTGCACTCAACAAAACAAAGACTCCGACCCCAAAAAGACATTAACAAACAAAAAATAAACATCAACTAATCTAACCTAAATGCATGCTATCGACATCCCCATACTCGATCCTTATGTATCCCAAGCAAGTACATCAAAGTGAATCTTAAGAATATGCAATGGTTGTTTCAATCCAAGTGAAATATAAATGAAAAAGATGATAAGTTAAACAAAAGACACCTTTCCTTCCTAGCATGCTTCTTTCAGTTACAAGAAAGAAAATGTTCCTCAACTCTATATAACAACATGGTAAAGGGCAAGTCACTCAAATTCATATCTCACCCTTGAATGTCAATCTCCATAGGCTTGCAACCACATCTAAATCTAAAGCGCTGGGCATGATGCAAAAAATTATCAAGAGACGTACAAGAAGTATCACAATATTATTAATTCAAATTCTTTTTTTTTAGGGCCCGTCCGTTTTACGGTCCGGGCCTGCTCATTAAACTTTTTCACGCTGCCATAGAGGATCGAACCCGGAGTGATCTTTCACATCACGGAGATTGGGTGCTCATCCAACAATCATGAAGACTAAAACCCGGAGTGATCTTTCACACTACGGAGACCACACACTCACACGATTGTTGCACTAGAAGTATACCATTTCAGCTCTTATATCCTATGTGATAACGCCTCATAAAAATATCATGCAAATTAACCCTAAATGTGGTTTCCAAAGAGATTCAGAAGCAATTCTAAAGACAACAAACAAGGAGAAACACACATATATGCAGACTTAAGAAATTGTAGAGTATCGGTCCAAATGCAATCCAATCAAAGTCCACATGCTCAAGTAAATGTCAAAAGTTTAACAAATCATATCATCAACATAACACACTTGCAAAATGAACAACCAAAACATAGTAGAAAGATCTAAAGTACATGCACCATTATAAGAATCCACAAAAAATCACGTCGGAAATACGATAAAAGATACACACATACAAACAAATACAAAAAACACACACACAAAAACAAGAAAAAACACTAAAAACAACCTACATGCAATGCGATTACTCTTTCCCTTCCCCACACTTGAAATGAGCATTGTCCTCAATGCAACAAAAGAGGACTCACAAGAGAAAGGGAAAAAGTAGACTTACCTCATTGGTCCGAAGGAGGTGGTGGATAGTGGGTGTAAAAATGCTCCCACTCGCTCGTCATATAGTTGAAACGGGTCTTCACGCACTGGTAAAATTGCGTCTGCTCCTCCTGGACGCCCTGCAACCGCTCATCCATCCCTCCAATGCGCAACTCCAACGGCCCCATCTGCTCAGACAATCCCCCCACGGTGGAGGTTATCTGGCCCAACTCGGACTTGAGTCGCTCCTGCCAGGGCTCTGCCATCTACTGAGCACTAGACGGACCAGCAACTGCCTGGTGGAAACCCTATGCCTGTGGGTCTTGCTGACCTGCCCGCCGTGCCGCCTCCTCAGCGCGTCGGAGCTTGCGCTGGCAAGCTGAGCTCTCTGTCTGCATCCCTTTGGTGTCATCTGCAGGCAACAAAAAAGTCGGAGATGGCCCATATACTAGGGGCTTGGGAAGACGTATGAATTGGTCGCCGTTCTTCCTTAAGGGCCACAAGTACTAAAAGTCCCTGGATCTTGTACATGTCATGGTGACAGAGGTTTTCATAGCCCTTCGGTCAAAGTAATTCCCTTCAAACTTCTCTACAAGAGTAAAGTGGTAAGTAGGGGTTGAATCCACAAGGAACCAAAATGGAATCAATTCTCACGATATTAATTGAATCAACTCGAAATGTAACAAAGGGGAATTTGGTAAAACTAATTACTAAACATTGTTTGATGATTAAAATGGGACGAACACTTCATATAATTGGTTTTCACCGATTAGATTGATTCAATGGTCCTAGGTTCCTCTATTTGAATTCTCTCTCCTTATCCTAATGCCTATATGTCCTCTAATTTCCCTAATTCTTGTTCCTTCATAGGTAATTAAGTCAACTAGCCGTAATAGCTCTTACCTACGAATCCATTCCTAAAACTAGTAAGACTAATTCCCAGGTAGCATTAAGCACAAGAATAGATAGGACACCTCATTATCCTCCACACCCCTACAAGTCCAACTCGTCCAGGTAGTGATTTTGCTACTCTAATGGTTAGGTTCTCCAACTAGGATAAACCTAATCCTAGCTATATGAAATTGAACTAAACAACCTAGGTAATCAATCCAGAATGCAAATTCAATTCAATAGGTATTAAAAGCAAGAGGATAAAGCAATTGAGACATATTATTAATGAGAACCAAAGGATTAGAAACCTCACATTGAATCAACCTAATGTCTCAACAAACCATACAAAGTCTAGGAAACAATATCGACCAACCTCTTGGCCAACTCATCCTTTCGGATCGTACTGCTTAAGACCCTTTTTCTTCTTTATGAGCCCCTTATCGTATCTCCTCTTCGTCTCTACATAGTTCCCTGAAGGTAACTCTGACGTCACTCTGGGTGCCTGTATAATAGGGGGAATAGAACGAAGGTTTTCTCCCTCTAACATTAGCATGAGGGGCCCATCATCCAGAGCCAACTCTAACCTATCAACATCCCTTTCTGGATCAACTAACTTTATTTCAAACACACTCGATGTATCATCTCCGGACTCCTCATCAGTCCCAATCTCAAAGCTAACCACATCTCCACCAAACTCTAACAACAATGTCCCTCTCCCTAAGTATACCTTAGTACCAATTGTTTTCATAAACGGTCTCCCTAGCAGTATAGGTACGCCTTCCTTATCATTCTCCATATCTAGCACGTAGAAATATGTAGGAAGGAATAACTTGTCTACCTTGACTAGCACGTTTTCCACTACCCCCATAGAGCAAATAGTCGACCCATCAACTAATTGGACTAGAATATCTGTTTCACTTTAGATCCAAGTCCTAATTGCTTGCAGAGGGAATATGGAAAGACATTTATGGAAGCCTCTATGTCTAACATAGCACGATCAAAATCAGTATTGCCTATGCGGCAGGGGACAGTTACCATACCAGGATCACTAAACTTAGTGGGCATGCGCTGCTGGTAGATTATGAATACTCTTTTTCCGGCTGTTACCTTGCTGGTCCCCTTCATCTTTTGCTTCCTCTTAAAAGTGCAAAGTTCCTTAAGAAGCTTTGTGTACCTTGGTATGCTTTGGACCAACTTTAGTAGTAGGATGTTTACGACGCACTTGTTGAAGATCTCGAACAACTCCTTATCATCTGTCGGCCTCCTGGTATCTCTTAACGCCTCAGGAAAGGGGGCAGGAGGTTTCTCCGAGTAGAGTGGAAGGAAGTTAGGGCGTACATAGTTGCTCTGTCGGAGCTTGAAGTCGCTTCGCGGTTCGTCTAGCTCCTCTTCTTCATCCATCAGGACCGTCTTATCATCTTTCATCTTCACAGGAGCATCCGTCTCGGTATTAAGGTGGGAGAGGTCGCGCACCAAGGGGGCGCGGTCGCACCTTCTCTTAGTAACCTCCGCGCGGTCGCGGTCCTTGGGGCGCGGTCACACCATGTTTTCGGAATCTGGTTCTGTAAATGCGCGGTCGCGCACCTGGGAGGCGCGGTAGCGCATGCCCTCAATAATGGTGGCGCGGTCGCGCTCAGTGGAGGCGCGGTCACGCAAACTCTCAGTAATGCCCGCGCGCTTGTGTGTTATGGGGGCGCGTCCGCACAAGCTCTCAATAATGGCCGTGCAGTCGTGCTGGTCTTGACACAGGCGCGCCACTGCCAAACCTTCTTGTAATTCTTCCTCTTGGACTTCTCTCTTATCTGAGTTCATACCACTTCTCAATGCTATCACGCTGACAATCTTAAGATTCTGATTCACCATTTTTTGATTCGGATTCACCATAGTCTGTGCTGGTAGTGAATTTGATTTATTCTGAATCAATGTCGAGACTGTCTGCGCGATCTGCCCATTTGAACCGCTAAGTTCTTGAGTCTAGAATCGGTGTTCTGGGAATTTGACGCGAGGGTGGCGATGGTCTTGGTCAAGTCTTTGATCATCTCCATGGTAGGAGCTCTTGGATTATGTTGCTGCTCGCGGGGCCTCTATCTTTGTTGGTCCTGTTGATCTCTATATCTGGGTTGAAAATTCTGTTGTTGATTGACCCATGGACGAGGAGGTCCGTATCCTCCCATCGCATTTACCTCCACGATTGTATCGTCCCACAACTCGGGACATTGATCCGAATGATGGCTTGTACTCGTACAAATACCACAAAGACGCGCGGGTCGCTGTTTGCTACTAGGTAGTAAACTTGCGAGCATTTTCTTTATCTTGGCCAACTCTCCTTCCACGTTTGATCCTTTTGTGCTCGAACTCGCGACGTTTACCGCCCTCTTTGTCTATGTCCTTCCAAAGCTTCTCGTGCTTTCAGCCATGCTTTCCAACTTCTCCATCGCATCTTCTGAGGTAATGTTGAGAATGCTTCCTCCGCACATAGCATCAACAATACTCCTCTCATTAGTCAGTAGCCTAATACAAAATCGACCAGGGTGTCGATTCGTCTCAGGCGCGGATCTAGATCAAACACGTTCACCTAGTCGTCGTTTGATTGTGTTTAGTTGGATGCGTGAGGGGAATAAATAAATGGCTTGTGGAGGTGCGAGCCCGAACCGGATTTCACGTCAAAGCTAAGGGTGTTTAAACACAAGATTAGCTTTCAAATTCTACGTTATTCTAAAGGAAATACAAGAAGACTATATATAGCGAAATGAAATCTTCCAAAACCCTAGTGGGATTGGGCATGTTCTAACTAATGGGTCGGCCCTCTTAAGCATAAGAGAAACACACACCCAAAATAAAAAATGCATAAAACATGATAATGCTAAATAATAATAATAAATAGGTAATAGTTATACACCAAGTATTCGCCCAAGGAGCACACCATGGTCGAGGTCGTATCACATTCGCCTCGAATCCAATGATTGCAAGCCAGGATTTCATCACAGCCCCTGGGTAAGAAACAACACCAAGTCCTGCTACTCATAGCCGTGAAAAGGGAAGATAGCACAAATCCCTTTGAATCTCTCTAGGTAGTCGTACAATGACTCCTCCTCTCTTTTCTCTACTTGCACGATCTCCCTCTTCAGCGCGTTTTCTTTCTTCACCGCAAAGTAGCAGTTTAGGAACTCCCGGTGTAACTTCTCCCAGTTGTCTATCGTGCTTGTGTGGAGGTGGTAATACAAATCTAGCCGTGTTCTTCAATGTGAAGCTGAATGTCCTCATCTTAATTTGCTCTTCCGACACATTGACCGACTTCATGGTCAATCATATGTCGTGGATTTGATTTAGATGCATAATGGGGTCTTCTCCGAGCATACCGTGGAAAGAAGGGAGTAGGTTGATCACTCCGGACATAAGTTCAAAGGTCACTCCCTGCGCAAGTGATGGTAGGACCATCGTTTGAGGCTGATGCATCAGGTTGGGAGTAGTGCACTTCCGCAACATCCTATTTCCGGCCAGATTTATCTGTTGCGCATAAGCTTCTAGAAATTGATTCATTAGAAATTGATTAGCCTACAACTGCTATGAAGTCTGTACTGTGACCTGATTTTTGTCCTGATTCTCTAGATCATTCATTGTTTCCGCTGTTCTTTCTCTTATCTTCCTTCCCGCAGTCCTTTCGATCTCTAGAATAAGCTCAGCAAGGGGAAGATTAGTATCACGGGTGCTGAACATACACTAGTCAGCTCCGCAGTCAATCAAACTAATATCGCAAAAAAGAAAAATTGGTTCCCAGAAAACGACACCAATTTGACAGAGGTTGTCGTAGGCCCTCCGGTCAAAGTAATTCCGTTCAAACCTCTCTACAAGAGTAGAGTGGTAAGTAGGTGGGTCCAATCCCACAGGGAACCAAAATGGAATAAATTCTCATGATATTAATTGAATCAGCTCAAAATGTAACAAAGGGGAATTTGGTAAAAGTAATTACTAATCATTGTTTGATGATTAAAATGGGATGAACACTTCATATGATTGGATTTCACCGATTAGATTGATTCAATTTTCCTAGGTTCCTCTATTTGGGTTCTCTCTCCTTCTCCTAATGCATATATGCCCTCTAATTGCCCTAATCCTTGTTCATTTATAGCTAATTAAGTCAACTAGCCCTAATAGCACTTACCTACGAATCTAGCCCCAAAACTATTAAGACTAATTCCTAGGCAGCATTAAGCACAATAATAGATAGGAAGATGCAACGCCACTTGGCTATTAACACCTCATTATCCTCCACATCCCTACAAGTCCAACTAGTCCAGGTAGTGATTTTGCTACTCTAATGGTTAGGTTCTCCAACTAGGATAAATCTAAGCCTAGCTATATGAAATTGAACTAAACAACCTGAATGATCAATCCAAAATGCAAATTCAATTCAATACGTATTAAAAGAAAGAGGATAAAGAAATTGAGACATATTATTAATGAGCACCAAAGGATTAGAAACCTCACATTGAATCATGATACGAAATCGACGGGATGGTTGACTCGTCTCGTGCGCGGATCTAGATCGAGCACGTTCACCTATTCGTCGTTTGATTGTCTTTAGTTGGATGCGTGAGGGAAATAGATAAATGGATCGTGGAGGTGCGAGCCCAAACCGGTTTGACGTCGAAGCTAAGGGTGTTTAAACACAAGATTAACTCTCAAATTCAATGTTATTCTAAAGGAAATACAAGAAGACTATATATAGCAAAATGAAACCTTCCAAAACCCTAGTGGGCTTGGTCCTATTCTAACTAATGGGCCGATCCTCTTAAGCATAAGAGAAACACACATCCAAGATAGAAAATGCATAAAACATGATAATGCTAAATAATAATAATAATAAATAGGTAATAGCTGTAAACCAAGTATTCGCCCAAGGAGGACGTCATGGTCGATGTCAAATCACATTCGCCTCGAGTCAGTGATTGCAAGCCAGGATTGCATCAAATCACCCTAATGGCTCAAACCAACCATACAAAGTCTAGGAGACTACTCTTGACTCATTGATAAAATTCTACGTACAATGAAATGATAGATAATTGATGATTAGGGAGGAGGCAAAGCTCTCCCTATTTATTCTAAAATGACAAGAATTAACCTAATTAATCCTAGCCCACACTTTACAAATGAAGGAAGCCCAAAGACCAAGCGTAACATCAAGGGGAAGTATGGTTTTAAAGCTTTCCCGACCTAACAGGGGTGAGATCGCGCATGTGTCGGCGCGGTCGCTTCTGGGGCCAGGACTCGGACTTTTGGCTGGTGGAAAGGCGCGTTCACGCGCCTAGCGCGGTTGCGCGATCCTTGGCTTGGTCGCGTCACGGGTGTGCATGGCTCCAACTTGTACCCTTTTGGTTGTCTTTCCTTCAGATGCCCGTAATTCTCGTATTTAGTGACTTGACTTCACTTGATCTGGATCACAGTAATATGCGCTATATATGTGCTAAATCCCTTGGTACAAATGCTGACGACCATATGTTATGATGTACTATATGCTGCCTATCACTTGGTTCTGAAGCAGCCAGTGATCGTCATACTCATGCCCGCCACGTATAGCAGGGTCGGGGCTGTGGACGCTCTCAAGATGGAGAATGTCCACCCGACTCGCCACTAGAAGGTGATCATTCCACCCATGGTAATCTTGTCGGTAACTCTGCGACGAGCTTGTATGCATTGCTGGACGAACAACCCCGCCCAATCAAGAATAATGGTACACTCTGGGGCCAACACCCATATATACTGCAAGTCAGTCTGCAGGACCTTGTTCACCTCACCTTGGTCGCAGAAACACATCTCCATTACTTTGTGCGCGAGGAAAAGGGCTGGCTTACTGATACTGTAGTTGTAGGTGTCGCCATCCACTCCGTGGATAGTCCTTGTAACAGTTGTCCACCAAAGAATGGGACTGTCTCCAACTATGTCAGAACCCCACTCTGGGGATCGGTCACCGGAGACCCCAAAAACATGCCTCATCTCATCAGCCGACATCACAAATTTCCTCCTGTTGTACTTGTACGAGATCCCCTTGAGTATACTATCCTCATTGCTACGAAAGGTTACCGTGGACAAGAACTCCCGGGTCATGATCTCCTGGGTCTTCGCCTTGTAGTGAACGAATTCTTGGAGCACTCATTGATCAACATTGAATCTGTGAAGTGATGGAGATTGAGGTGCTATAGAGTCTAATGATTGAAATTTTTTGTCGATGCTATCTCCTTTTGGATCACGATGTCCCAAAATTCACCCTCTAGGCCGGATGGTTTAGATCTTTTCTGAGCATAGATGGAACTCTCCATCGTAACAACTCAAGCAACACAATCAACCAACCAAGCTCCAAACAACCAAGCAACACAACCAAGCAAGCAACACATTAATATAGAGTACGCTAGGTGGACACCGCCAATTTAAAACAAGCTTTGGACCGCAAGAAAAATACCTCAAACCATAATGAGAAAAGGCGCAACAGACTCTGTGGTGTGGGCGCGGTTGTGGGAGTCGCGGTCACTGTCGATGAAATTCCGGAAAAAATAGAACGACTAAGTGTGGTCGCAATCTGGTGAGGCGTGGAGGTAGCGTCCGCAGGCGACTTTGCTAATTCGCTTGCTTCGTCTTTGATTTGAGATGGTGGTGGCCTCTACTAATGATTTCTGGCTAGATTGGGGTGTTGTAGTCTATGATTTGATGGATTGGAGGAAGAAAGTGGGGATTTGGGGAACTAGGGTTTCAGGTAGATTTTGTGGATTTGGGTGAATGTGGAATTAGGGAAGAAGAGGAATGGAATGGAAGGTTTAGGATGTGGATTGGGTGAAGATGGAGGGATATTGTGGCTTGAGGAAGATGGAGATGGAGATCTTGATATTGAGGGGTGTTTTGAGAGTGTTTGAGAGTGCGGTTCTTGAGAGTGTTTGAGAAGTGAAAAGGAAAGAAGGTCGCGGCTTGTTAAACAGATCGTGCTGTACCAAAAGGTGTGACCGCGGTTTGTGTTCTATAAAATCTGTGGAAACCCGAAAATGTATTCCTCTTTCTTTCCTTTTTTTTAACCACGCCAACTTTTAAAAAAAACTAATAAGAAAAGATAAGAAACTACTATCTCGGGTTTCCTCTCGATCAGCGTCTTGTATATCGTCGTAGCTCGACATGCTCCAGAAAATCAGATATTGGACCCGGGCTCCTCGAAAGCTAACTTCTCTAAAACCTCCTTGGAGAACCCTTCATGGTAAGGTTTTAACCTTTGAACATTCACCTTGAAAACGATGTGGTTCCGTGTCGTGAAGCTCTACCACTCCGTGGGAAAAACATGAGCCACTACATAAGGTCCACTCCATCTTTATCGTAACTTCCCTGGGAAATGTTGAAGGCGAGAATTGTAGATAAGGACCTTGTCTCCAGCCTTGAAGTCCTTTCTCAAAACGCTCTTGTCATGCCATGCCTTTGTCTTCTCCTTATAGATGATTGCGTTCTCATACGCTTCTCTTCGTATCTCTTCCAACTCAAGGATTTGAAGTTTCAGAAACTTCCCCATTTCATTCATCTCCATGTTGCATTTCTGGACTGCCCACCAAGCTTTGTGCTCTATCTCAACGGGAAGATTGCAGCCCTTCCCAAACACTAATTGATAGGGAGACATGCTGATAGGTGTCTTGTAGGCGGTGAGATATGCCCATAAGGCATCGTCAATATGAAGACTCCAATCCTTCCTATTAGGGAAACTGTCTTTTCTAGGACGTCTTTAATTTGCATGTTCGACACCTCAGCTTGCCCATTTCTCTATGGATGATAAGTGGTAGAGGCTCTGTGGGTAACGCCATATTTCTTGAGAAGAGCACTCACTGTCCTATTCAATAAATGAGTTCCCCTATCGCTCACAAGAGCCTTAGGGATCCCAAAACGAGAGAAGATGATGTCTTTTAAGAAACCTGACACTACTTTAGAGTCGTTAGTCCTAAAGTAGTCCACTGCAAGAAATATATATGTATTCCTATAAGAGTTGGGGAAAGGTCCCATGAAATCAATCCCCCAAACATCAAAAATCTTGCAAAAGATTAATGGTGTTTGTGTCATTTCATTCCTTCGGGAAAATTTCCCGACCCTTTTATACCGGTCACAAGCTTTGCAAAAAGTGTATGCATCCCGAGAGATGTGCGGCCAATAGAAACCGGTGTCTAGAACTTTCCTAACCATCTTATTTGGTCCAAAATGACCCCCACATGCATGAGAATGAAAAAAAGGTAAGGACAAATTGTACGTCATTATCTGGGAGACATCTTTGGATTACCTTATCGACGCAATGCTTCTAAAGGTATGGTTCATCCCACACGTAGAACTTGGCTTCGTCCTTTATCTTGTCCTTCTGCGCTTTGGTGATGTTTGGAGGGAACTCCTCTCGCACCAAGTAATTGACCAAATGAGCATACCACGGCTTGAGAGTACGGAGTGAAAGGATATCCGTGTCAGAGGCGCGATGGCGGCAAGGCGACCGCGACAACATAAAGACAAAGCTACCGCGACCGTGGTTGTAGTTCTTTGGAACTCGCATGAAAGAGTGAAGACGGGGCGCAAACGTGGTTAGGAGACCGCGGCCGTGTTTGTATCTCTGCAGACACATGATTTAGCGACTCATCCGGGAAATATCCGAGTGTTTTGTCGCTTGCTCCCCTCTTTCATGGACAATCCGACTAAAATTGTTGTCACCGAGTTCTCAACCCCCTTCTTGTCTCTTGTATCCATATCGAATTCGTTCAACAGAAAAATCCACCGAATGAGTCTTGGTTTGGATTCTTTCTTCGTCATGAGATAACAAAGTGCCTCATGGTTAGTATGAATAATCACCTTCGTGCCCAACAAGTATTTTCTAAATTTGTCCAGTGTAAACACCAGGTCTATGAGCTCTTTTCAGGCGGTGGAATAGTTCTGTTAGGAACCATTCAAGGTCATTGAGGCATAGTAGATCACATGCATGGCTCGCCCAATTTTATGACCAAGAACAGCCCCCATTGCATAATTACGAGCGTCACACATGATCTCAAAAGGGAGAGACCAATCCAGCGCTTTGATAATGGGTGCACCGGTGAGGTGAGCTTTAAGAGTGTCGAATGCTTTCTTGCTCGGTAAGCTCGAACTTCACCTCCTTCTTCAGCAACTCGCACAAGGGTGAAGAGATCTTGGAAAAATCCTTGATAAACATACGATAAAAGCTTGCATGGTCTAAAAAGGAACACACTTCACACACATTAGTAGGATAAGGCAAGGACTATATAACATCAATCTTTACCTTATCGACCTCAATACCCTTGGATGACACTACATGACCCAGCATAATTCCATGATAACCATAAAATGACACTTTTCAGAATATAAGACCTAGTTGGTCTCAACACATCTTTCAATCACAAGTGACGAATGGTTAAGGCATGAGTCAAAGCTATCCTCATGTACTGTAAAGTCATCCATGAACACCTCAATGAAATTCTCTATATACTCAGAGAAGACGCTTACCATACATTGTTGAAAAGTCTCGGGTGCGTTACATAGACCGAATGGCATCCTGTGATATGAAAAGGTGCCAAACAAACATGTAACGATAGTCTTCTCACGATCTTCTGGCTCTATGTCCATCTGAAAATAAACTGAGTACCCATCTAGAAAATAGTTGTAGGGATGACCTTCAAGCCTCTCGAGCATCTGATCAATGAAAGGTAAAGGGAAGTGATCGTTTCGAGTTACCACGTTCAGCTTGCGATAATCGATGCAAACCCTCCAACCTTTTTGTGCTCTTTTGAGGAACCATCTCTCCTTTTTCGTTCTCCACAAATGTAATACCTCCCTTCTTCGCGGAAACTTGTGTAGGGAAGACCCATTTGCTATCAAAAATAGGGAAGATCATGTCCGCTTGCAAAAGCTTCAGCACCTCCTTCTTCACCACCTCCATCATAGGTGGATTGAGTCTCCTACCAAGTTGTCTACTAGTCTTGGCTCCTTCTTCTAGGATAATTTTGTGCATACAGGTAGAAGGGTTGATTCCCTTGATATCGGCTACAGTCCATCCTAGATCCGTCACATTCTGCTTAAGAACTTGCACCAATCTTTCTTCTTGTGCTTCTGTAAGCTTGCTAGAGATTATGACCGGTAGAGTGTCATACTCCCCTAGGAAAACATACTTCAAGTGCTTCGGAAGTTGTTGTAGCTCAATCTCTGGTGCCTGCACTATAAAAGGAAGAGCTCTTTCGGCCTCGGAAATTCATAACATGGTCCCACCGACCAAAATTGTACCTCGAGAGTCTAACCTAGAACTTCACTCATGTCAGTAGACAGAGTGAGGTTCATCTGCAGTGAATAGACTAAGTTCTTCTCTAAAGGATATTGCAACTCATCCAAACCATACATATCAAAAGTTTCTTGCACAATAGGATCAATCACATCAATAGAGAACAAAGAGTTATCATCACTAGGGTGTTTCATAGCATCATAAATGTTGTAACTAACAATTTCCTCATCAAACTCAAAAGTGAGTGAACCGCTAGCTAAGTCGATTTTAGTGTTGGTCGTTTCTATGAAAGGGCTCCCTAATATAATAAGTGCATCCTTAGTGTCATACACCATATCTAAAACAAGTAAATCCACAGGAAATATGAGATTATCAACCATAACCAACACATCTTCAACTATCCCTTTAGGGTAAACTGATGATCTACCGGCCAGTTGAATCACAATCCCTTTTTCAATCAAGGGTCCTAGTCCAAGCAACTTATACAATGAGTAGTCCAAGCGACTTATACAATGAGTAATAAAACACATTAATAGAAGCACCTAGATCTAGCATGGCACTATCAATCTTAGTCTCACCAATAAAACAAGGAATGCTTACCATACTCGAGTCACTACACTTCATAGCCACCTTTTGTTGGAACACTGCGGAGACTCTTTTGCTCACTTGCACCTTTTGCTTTTCCTTAAGCTTTTGCTGTCTATTGGTAGTGCACAACTCCTTCAATAACTTAGCATAACGAGGTAAGCTTTTGACTAATTTGAGCAAGGGAATGTTTACTGTACACTTTCTAAACATCTCAAAAAGTTCCTTGTCCTCTACCGGCCTTCTTGTGTCTTTAAGAGCTTCTGGAAAGGGTGTGGGAGGCTTCTTGGAATAGAGGGAAGGAAAGTTAGGCCTTACATAATTCTCTTGTCGTAGGCGGAAGTTACCCCGATCCTCATATTCATCCTCATCCTTGTTCAACTTCTCTTCAGTTTCGCCACCAGAGGTCAAAGCGCGACCGCGGTCAGGTGACCACGACCACGGTTGGTCATGAGAATTAGAGCTCTCTCCGGAGTCTAAACCACGACTGCGGTCCACTAACCACGACTGTGGATTTTTCTCCGTTTCATCCATTCCTGATTCGCCCTCTTCAGCAAGGGAAGTGTTACCGCACACTTTTGTGCTCCTTACATGTACATCACTAACATTTTCCCTTGGATTCACCACCGTATGAGATGGAAAATGCTTGAAAGTTTGTTGATTCTGTTGAGACATTCCATCGTCTAGTTGACCGAGTTGCTTCTCAATGTTATTGATGCTCGATTCTGACTTTTGAACATGAGTGGTGAAGTGTGCAGTCAAGGATTTCAGCGTATCCTCGGTTGATGGACCTTGGGGTCTATTGGGCTGGTAAGGAGCCCGCTATTGGTTGCTCGGTTGAGCTTGTGGTCTATACTGATTGTTCGGCTGAGCCTGATTGTATTGTTGACCTCCAGATTTATCACCATATCGGAACCTAGTATGATCATTCCACCTCTGGTTATAATTGTTGGATTGATTGTCAAACTGAGGTCTAGGAGGTCCATAACCTCTCACAACATCGGCTTCAACAGTAGTAGTGTCTTGTAGTTGTGGATACATATCCGTAGGATGAGACTCATCAGTGCAAATACCACAAACTCTTTCTTTTGGATCTCTACCAAGAGTCAAACCCTTGATCATACTCTTCAACTCAGCAAACTCACTAGTAAGATCAGGGCCACTAGAGCTCGCAGCATGAACTCCTTTTCTTGTGTACGTCCCGCCAAAGCTTCTCGTACCATCAATGATGTCATGGATCCGACTCATGGCTATGGCAGGAGTTAGGTTCATGACACTACCGTTGCAGGCAACATCTATGATTCTCCTCTCTTTATCTAATAACCCATTGTAGAGGTGGATTACTAGTTCCTTCTCATCGAAACCATGGAACGGGCAACTTGCACACAATCTCATAAAATGCTCACAATAGTCATAAAGCGTCTCTTCATTGTCCTGCTCTACATTAGCAACAACTCTCTTCAAGGCAGTCGCCTTCTTGGCGGGGAAATACTTGTCAAGGAAGGCCTTGTGCAGCTTGGCCCATGTGTCAATAGTCCCCGTAGTAAGATGGTAATACCAATTTCTAGCAGTATCCTTCAGTGTAAAACCGAATGTCCTCATCTTGATTTACTCCTCTATAACATTGCCTGGCTTGTCTTACTGCACATGCAAATGTCGTGGAATTCACTCAAGTGAATGATCAGATCTTCGCCAGCCAATCCATAAAACTTTTGGAGAAGATTTATGACACCGGATTAGAGCTTGAAGGAGACATGAGCTCCCAAAGGAGGTACAGTAACCGCCAAGGTCTGTTGAGTGAGGTCAGGAGTTGTAAGCTCTCGGAGTGTGCGGACAGCCATGTTCTCAAGAACGATATCATGCACGACAATTCATAGGTTCCTGTGAAATGTCTGGTCGATTTTTGGATCAGGGTCAAGCAAATCGGAATCATTAGTATTGGTGTGGACCATATAGATCCACATCAAGGTTAATCACACAAAATGTATCAAACAGAAATTTGCCTCCCCGGCAGCGGCGCCAAATTTGACGAAGGCTAAAGTCGTATGGCTTATCAAAGAATTACCAAACTACCTCTATAGGACATAGTGGTAAGTAAGGGTCGAACCCAAGGGAGTCAGTTATCCTTTTAAATCTTATGTGTGATTAACAAATAAGGATTGGGGGTTTGGTTACAAGTAACAAAAATATGCAAACACGAGAAATAGGAAGCAATGGATTAAAGACATTCACTCATCAGATCTCGGCATAACAGATAGGAAAATGATCCTAGATTCATAATACCCTATGTTTATACATTCAATTGGTTGTCCTAATCCTTGTTCTAAGAAAGAAACTAGTCCAAATAGTCCTAAAACCCTTATTGTCGCTATAACCAAGGAAATCCCAAGATTCAATAACACAATAGCATTAAGATCAAGAATGGATATAGGTTCATGCAATATCATAGACAAATCGTCGGATACTCGACACGAATTTGATAAATCTACACAAGATGGACTCGCAAATAGATAATTCAAATTGTGCCTGCTACCACAAAACAAGACTTTTCAAATCAAATTGTCTAGTTCTAGCAATATGATAAACATCAATAGATCTAGTTAGCTACTCTATAAAAATAAACATAAATCAATCAAAGCTTAAGCACAAGAAATATCAAAACAACTTTATATTGAATAATACGCAAGGGTTCGAAATCTTACAATCTAGCCAAATCTGAGAGCCTCAATCCGAAGAGTGAACAAGAGGATTAGTTCCTCATCATCTTTTCAAGAGAAAAAGTCTAAGAGTTTCTACAAAGAAATTGGAATTTATAATATGAGAGAATGTGGTCAAATCCCTAGAAAACGGGTCTTAATCCTCTCTCAAATAGGAAAAACCGAAACTACTTCAAAGCCCATAACAGAGAAAGCGGTTACAAAGACTACTGGATTTCGGAGTTATATCGCAGGTGAGACCGCGGTTTGATCTCTGTTGATTGGTCCCTCGCTGAATGGCGCGACCGCGGTCGTGGTCAGCCGACCGCTGTTTAGGCTTTGTAGTCTTCTTCTTCATTCTCTCATGTCTTCGTCTTCACTTCGTTGTCTTTTGTCCTAATGCCTCATGTGCTTCATTTAACTACTAAATGCTTCCGAAACGCACCTATAATCACATAATATCCACTCTTGGCGCCATATGGGGTTGCGCCTATCAATTTTATAGGTCGAGATATGCTTGATGGATCAAGCCAATCTAAAGTGCAATAGAAATATAATATTCTAATCAGACTGATTATAAAAAGATTCGCCAACTGAATTATAGTTGTTAAAATTGAAGAAAAGGAATTGGAAGTTATCAGCCTAATCTCCAAAAGATGAAAGAAAATTGCAAAAAAATATATTAAAAAATCAAATGAATGTGACTCTGTCAAAGTCACATGCTAGCTTTAGTGTATATTGAGCAATTAGAGTCATTTAGTTGTGGTGAAAGTGTAATTAATCACCATAAGAAGGTTGATGAGAAAAGTTATCCGAATTACATTGGTAAATTGGATGGAAAATTAATTTGTCATTGTTGTTTTTGTTTGTTCATGTGTTTGGTGAGTATTCAGTTCAATAGTGAAGTTGCATTTAAGCTATTTTACCCATATCTATGTTTGCAGTCCCATGTGCATAAACATTAGACTCGATCCCTTATTAAATGTATAATGCATATAAGATTTCGAACCATGAGCAAGACCCCGTGCGAAGCACGGGCGTCAAGAGCCTAGTATCTTAATATATCTTAAAATTGGCATTGTTTTGCCAATTAATGCTCTACTTAATTCACACAAAAAACCCTTCCATTCATCCGGCCCAATTTACTCATTGAATAGCTTTGTTAGGCCCAAACGAAAGGCTTTGCTCGGCCCAGCTTCAATCAAACAATTTGCTATTATCTCAGCCCAATTTGAATCACAACATTATCTCGGCCAATTTGAATCACAACCTTATCTCGGCCCAATTTGAATTAAATGTTAATTTACATTTTGACACAATTAACTTTTTTAATCTACTATACTATATAATATAAATTACATTGTTTGCTTTTATTAATCTAATCCTACTTATCATATCATATATCATATATATATATTATATATTATCTTAATTATAACAAAATATTAGGGGAACTCTAAAAAATTAAATGTATTTTCGCCTTTTCACTCTAAAAAATTAAATGTACTTTGGCCTTTTCATATCTTAATCTTAATCTTAATCTATTATATATAATAGTTAGGTTGTACCTTTTTTAGTAAATGTGTAATTCAATTCTTAATTGAGAGCAATTCATCCCTTCAACTTCTCTTTTGCAGTTTTGTTAGACTTTTTGGCTCCTAATTTCCTCATAAATGTGTAATTCAATTCTTAATTGAGAGCAATTCATCCCTTCAACTTCTCTTTTTGCAGTTTTGTTAGACTTTTTGACTCCTAATTTCCTCATATAAAAATACTCTTCTTCCTTCTCTTTTGCGTAGCTCTCTCCACTATGTCTTCCGGATCATCCAAGCGTCTCTTTGGGTCCAGTTAAGAAACTACATCGTCTCAGGGAAAGAGGATGAAGATGGCTATTGGTGGTGGTCGCCCTTCACCTGCTTTCAAGCCTTTCACGGAGCTGCTGCCAGCAATTCTGCAATCGTCAAGGCTATGGTGTGTCGTATGTGGGATGCCAAAAATCCATTCGGCAAATACCTGGGAACAGAGTACATTATCATCGATGATCAGGTATGCCGCATTCTACAAATTCTTGATTCAGGGTTGTTATTCTACAAAATATGTATCCTGGGTTGTTATGAAATTGAGCCTCCATTGATTGCGAATTCTCTATATTCATTAGTTGCTGAAATGTAGCCTATGATGATCATCCAAATTCTGTGTTTGCTTAATTAATTGTCATTGGTTAAAAACAAGGAAAGCTATCGTGTTTGGCGAGACGATCCATACATCATACAGCTTGAAGGAAACACGACCATTCAACAAATTGAGTCTTCCGGTTCAGGCTTCAACCGTCACCCATTCCAGGTTGTACTTTTTTTAGTAAATGTGTAATTCAATTCTTAATTGAGAGCAATTCATCCCTTCAACTTCTCTTTTGCAGTTTTGTTAGACTTTTTGGCTCCTAATTTCCTCATAAATGTGTAATTCAATTCTTAATTGAGAGCAATTCATCCCTTCAACTTCTCTTTTGCAGTTTTGTTAGACTTTTTTTTAGTCCTAATTTCCTCATATAAAAATACTCTTCTTCGTTCTCTTCTGCGTAACTCTCTCCACTATGTCTTCCGGATCATCCACAAAAGGTAAACATCACTTATATAGCATTACAGGAATGACACCACATGATCTACACCTGGAGAAGGTGTTGCTTGTCATGCTTCTACGGAACGTTAACCCCACAAAAGGACTCTGCAACGGAGCGAGGCTAATCATAACACACCTTGGAGAATGGGTTATTGAGGCGGAAATAATCACAGGCAATTGCGTGGGTAATAGAGTCATAATACCACGAATCACTTTAAGCTCGACTCAAACAAGGTGGCCATTCATAATGAAAAGAAGGCAATTCCCTATAAAGGCGTGTTTTGCGATGACAATAAACAAGAGCCAGGGACAATCATTAAAGATCGTTGGTCTCTACCTTCTGAAGCTGGTATTCTGTCACGGCCAACTATATGTGGCTATCTCCAGAGTGACAAGACCCTCGGGTCTTAAAATTATGTTGCTAGAAAGCGTACACAACCCACCAAACTACACGAGAAATGTCGTGTTTAAAGAAGCATTCAACAACATCGAACAAACAATGCAGGTAAAGATGGGGAAATGAAGTATGTACATGAAATTTAAAACAAATAAATGGTAAGACATATCAAGCATAACAATCAATTATGTGACACAGGACTACATGGAAGACGAAGTTGCAGCAGTGGATGAGACCGAGGACGGACGAACAACTTGACCGTAGGAAGACAGGAGAAACAAAAAAAATATGCATGCACATCTCGAAATTGTAACGGATTTTATGTCTGAATGTCAAATTAAGAAGCTTGCGGGGAAGCATGAGGTTTTTAACATAGAAAACTGTTTCATACAAATTTATGTTTTTTTTGGAAGGTCGTACTCTTCCTAGAACATTAGAAGTTGAGAAATTAAATAATAAAAGGGGAGAGTGCGAAATGCACACATGTATGTTTCAACAGCAACAAAACAACAAGGCTTACACTAGACACCAGCCAAAAACAAAACTACTTCAAGAAAGGCAAACCAATAACACCATTACTTACTAAACAACCAACCAAAAAGAAAAACAAATGACGAGACTAGAAATGCTAGTAATACTTATAAAGTTGAGTTTTTTAAGTCATTTAATGCCTCTAAAATCAACTACAATTTAATTACAAACCTAAATCTAATTTTATTATTATTTCTTTAATCTCTCGTAATAGACTTTCAATCTTCTCTAAAACATATAAAATTGAGTAATTGTGATTCCTTTAGTGCTTCACTTGTGTATTCATGAGAGAATGTTACAAAATTGATGTGCTTAATTTGGTAGTTGAATGGATTGTTCGGATTGTAACGCGCTGTCTCAACGACTCTTCATTTCCCTAGATGCTCTTCAATTTTCTATTTAAGATGGTAACAATTTTATGCTAATTATAATACTTCATTTGTCATCGTATCAAATTTGATCACACATGTCCCAAGAGATCACCCCATTTTGGATTCACGTAGGTTGGTATTGCTACGTTTATGTAGATTATATTAAACTAATGCACTATTTTTGATGATAAGTATTTATGTAAAAATGTTAGTGTTTTTCCTTATTATGGTGGTAATTCTTCCATTGTCTTACATATGACATGATAGAGCAGAGGTGGTGTTGAAGACTCCTGAGCCCAACTCCACCTTGAAGTAACAAGTATGTTTTTTCTCTTCGATTCAAATTTATTTCTTTGAATTTCATTCTATCAAATGTAAGTTTAGATTTATTTTATATCTAATTGCAAGATGTACGAGTACTTGTCACTTGCACTCTTGCTTATGGTTGCATGCCATCATGAGTATTTATCAAGGTATCGACATAATTAGGTAGACAAACATTTTCTTCTTTTGATTTTTCTTGGTATAATACTATCTTTTTTTGTACGAAACTTTTATAATTCCCTTCGATGTACAACAAAAGAAACATATTGCAAATTGGGAAGTCGATAGAGTAAAATGTTAGTTGGGACATCTTTCTTTTTTGTACTTAGCAACTCCAAAACCCCCGAGTAAAGAGGTACTTTCTTACTGAAAAATGAAATATTTTACAAAGTGAATGCATGTTCTATTCTGAATTATGCCTCCAAACTCAATTTTTGGTAATGCTTTTAAAAAGTCAACTTTATGTATTATGATTTCTCATTTTCTCAGTTTATCCTTACTTTCGTAATTGATCATTCTTAAAATAAATATAAAAAATTAAAAAACTTACAAATAAAATGAAATCATCATCTAATCTAATCTAATCATCATAACAATTATAAAGTTGAGTTCTTTTAAGCATTTATTGTCTTCAAACTCAACTTGGTTTTCTCAATTGAGTGTAACATATAACCTTTGTAGGTTAACTATTAATTCATTGAAAATCATTAGAATGGTTGATTGAGATGGTCACAAATGCTTCAAAAAACTCAAGTTTATAAGTATTATTATTGTTGTTGTAGTAGTTCTTATTTTGAAATATAAAATTAATCACCTCCATATTAATAATCGTAATATCCGTAATTAGACTGCGTCGTTAAACAGTTGAAATGTCATTTTGATTGCTTTATTAATCACTCTCATATAAATAATCGGAAGACACATAATTACACTGAGTGTTACACTGTCGAAACACCTCTAGAAATCAACTATTTTTATTTCATCTTTTCTTCTTATGGGATCCATTATGGCTGTAAATTGATTGTCTAATAAATAATTATAAAACTAGACCCCTTAAATATCCTAATCATAAATCCCAATATATCAATTTTATAACCTCTACAAATCAACAATCTTTTATTTAATCTTTTCTTTTTGTAGGAGATTATGAAATTCAATGTGGCTGGAAAATTGATTGTCTATAATAAATCATAGTAATTATAAATTTGAGTGTTTTGAAGCATTAATTGCCTCCAAATTCCACTTAATTTTTATTTTAAACTAGTCCCTTTTACTTTTTCCCGTATTTGTATCAGACGCGGATGTTATTGATTAGATTAGATTTGATAATTAGATTTATAGACTTGATTAAATTTGATAATTAGATAAATAACATAGTTGTTGGATTTTTCTGATGTATCTTATATTCTTCGTAATAATATTGCATCTCTTTTCACATATATTAATTGTATAGTTTTTTAAAGAGTTTAAACTTTCGATAAAATGATTTTTGAAAGAGTTTAAACTTTCAATAAAAAATGAATTTGTAAGATTAAAGGTTAAAGAGATACATGTAAAAGAGAGATGAAAATGAAAATACCAAATAGAATAAATTCATTAATTAATTGAATATATGAGGAGTAGAGGAAGTCATTTGGTGTTTTAGCTCACCCGCCATTTTATCACGTTTTTCCGTACTTATATCACCCATGTAGGTTCTAGATTAGGGGTTTGTTTAGTGGATGTCTTTATAAAGATATAATTATTTATAAAAAGCTTTTTCTGAAGAAGTGTGTTTGGATAAAAAATACTTTGTACAAAAATGCGTGTATTTTTCAAGAAAAATTAGAGTATGAAAGAAAAAATAAAGAATAATTTATTACATGTTTATTGAAATCTTGAAAAGTAAAAATATAAAAAAAAAGTCTTTATAAGTGATAAAGACCCTCTACTAAACGGACCCTACATTATTATATTTAATTATTAGATCGAAAAACATAATTGTTGAATTGTTTTGATTTGTCTTATCTTCTTCGTAATAGTGTTTCATCTCTTTTTGGTTATATTAATTGTATAGTTTTTAAAGAGTTAAACTTTCAATAAAATGGATTTTGTAAGATTAAAGGTTAAAGCAAAACATATAAAAAAGAGATGAAAATGAAAATACTAAGTAGAAGAAATTCATTAATTAATTTATGAGGAGTACAGTAGGTTGCTTAGTTTTTTCATCAATTAAATCTATAATGAATATAGGATGTCATGAATATGCAAGAATATGCATTTAGTATTTTTTTGGTTAACCGAACTTTACATTATATAAAGGTAAAGATAAAGATAAGATCTTTGTCTAGTCATTAATAGTTTTTGAGCAATGTTAAAATTAAAGTATCACAAGAATT
>NW_027369320.1:0-43547 GCF_046119375.1 Phyllobates terribilis
AACATGTGATTGTTTTGAGAATTAAAGTTGCTTCTCAAATTAGAGATAATATTAAGTTGGAATTAGTTTGTGATACATGGAAGGAATCATGTCGCTCAATGACTTGAGACCGCCATGATCCAATTGATCCTAATTTGATGAAGGTTCTTAAGTGAAATTGGACTTGATATGAGAGCGTTATTAAACCATCAAGTTGACACAAAGGCCAAGTGGGAGAATGTTAGAATATTTTATTATATATAACATGTATTGTGGCCTATGTGTCTCTCGGTTTAATTATAAAATTAAGTTCATATTATCGATAGAGTTTTAACATTAAAGTCGACACTGTGATGGATCGGTTTCGATTAACGACGTTAAAATTCGGGTATATGGTTAACCCTCTTCCCTTACCTAATTATATTTATCTTCTCTTATTAAGGCAATTAAATACAAAATTGAAATTAGAGGGCAGTTTCTCTTTGAACGGTTTTCATGGAATATTGACCACATCAAGTGGTGTTAATTGCGGAGTTAAGGAAATGAATTAAAGAGAGGAGAAACTGCTCTTTCTCTTTGAACGGTTTTCATGGAATATTGACCACATCAAGTGGTGTTAATTGTGGAGTTAAGGAAATGAATTAAAGAGAGGAGAAACTGCTCATATATATAAGATTTGCACCGAGAGAAGTTTTTTGGTTGAATCTCAAGCAAGAACAAACTAAGAGCTTGTTCCTCTCCATCAAAGGGACAAATCAAAGTGAAGGTTAAGGGAGGAGAAGATCAATTTGTGGACTAATCAATTCAAGCAAAGCATGGATCAAGTTTAGTATTTCCATCTTTTAAATTAGTAGATTCAATGGTTGAATTTAGGCAAATCTAGATCCATTTGAGGTTGATTTCATAATCGAAATCGATAAAAAGCTTTCATTGAGTTCAATTAAATGTGAAAGAACGATGGAATGTCGGTCTAGAGTTGTCCTTCAGAGACAAGAATACGAAGCCTTTTTTGAAATTCAAAGCCTGGTTAGTCACCGGGAAGAACACACAGCGGACAAGCATCTGATTGAGGAGGAGTTGTTTGGAATCCGCTACCATCAACTTGATGATATCTTCGAATTGCCCAACGTCCGGAAGGAGTCGGGAAGGGAATCCTAATATTGCAGTCCACAAAGTTTGAGGGCCTTTCGGGCTACGTGAATACATGGTAGATGTGATGATAGGCAACCCCTTTTCATATATATTAAGATAGGATAAGATAAGATGGACTTGTATAAATGTGCTATTGGGCTTGTATGAATATGTCAATTTAAATGACAATTATCCATGTATGTAATAAATAACAATGTACTACTCATTTATTGTTTTTGAGTCATGCTAGTTTTACGATATACTAGGACTTTTGGGCACCCATGCTACGCACGGGCCATTGTTTTTTTTTGTTTCCTTTATTTTATTATGTAGTTTTTTTTAATGTTTTTTCTTACCTTTTCTTTATCGTGTCCTAGTGGTTTTATTGTATCGTTTTTTCCTATAAAGAATAATAATACAT
This sequence comes from Phyllobates terribilis, assembly GCF_046119375.1. NCBI lineage: Eukaryota > Metazoa > Chordata > Amphibia > Anura > Dendrobatidae > Phyllobates > Phyllobates terribilis. Next base: position 1,532 of record NW_027369320.1, read on the forward strand.
TAAAATACTATATCAATATTATTATGTTGGTTTTATTGTACTTACATTTTGAATTTTTCAACAATCCTATGTAATTGACCTAATTAAAATATTTTATATACAGAATAATAATACAATTTAAAATACTCTATTAATATTTTTAATCTAGTTTTATTCGATCTATATTTCGAATAATCCACCAACCTTATATATTTTGGTCATGAAAATGATAATCATTTACTTTTTCTATATATAAGAGTGTTTATATTACTGACCTAACACTAATAATTGTCCCTTTTTTTAATATTCTTAGTGGTGTAATTATTCTTGTTGTGTAAATTGATTTGAGACAAAGGTCACTTATTTTGGTATTTTATAAATTTTTATGTCGTTGTACTTCATGATATTAGATATTGTAATATATTTGTCTACTAATTCTCATTGTTTTCCTTGAATAAAACGTACGGACATTCTAGCAACCCTATCTAATTTAGGCCAATAAAATGATAATCATTTACTTTTTATATGTATAATTGTGTCTATATTAGTCAATCAACATAATAATTTTTTTCCATATTATTAGTGGTGTAGTTAATCTTGTTGTGTAATTTGATTTGAAACAAAGGTCACTTACTTCGGTCGTCTTTTTATTTTGTTGTCTTTGTAGTTCATGATCGTTATATATTTGTTCACGCAATCTAATTCTTTTCCTCGAACAAAACTTAGGAATCCGTTTATTTGAATCTACAATATTACGTTGTACCATGCATGTTGGTAAGAAAAAACATAGAAAAAAACTACACAATAAAATAAAGGAAACAAACAAAAATATGAAAAAATGGAAGATCCCAGTAAAAAGGCAAAGGGATTTGTATTTTGGTGTACCGTATTCCCTAGTGTAGCGTGAGCACGACCAAGGTAGAGAAAGCTCGAGCGCGGTTCATTGTTTTAGACTTGTTCCTTGTTGATGCGTTGTAGAAGAAGGAACTGAGGTGAGTATGATCTTGAGTGGTGTGTTTGTAGGGATATATATACACATCCGTGGTTTAGTATTGTGGAAGTTGAATAGTTTCTGAAACCCCAGGGTTGATATTTTTAATGGTGATTTCCCAAAAGGCATAGTTGAGATCTTTAATGGTTATTTAGGGCATATGGCGTTTAAGTTGAATGAGGATCTCAATGGTTCGATTTCTTTAATGTTTTTTTTCTCAATCAGTTTTCTTTATGCTTTAATTGTGATTTATGGTGTAGGACGTTTAAGTTGATTGTGGATTGGAATGGTCCGCATACAATTAAACACATTAAGAAGAATTGAGTTCTTCAATGGGGGCGGAAGAGAATAATATGATTTAAAAATCTTAAATAACATTTAACGGCAAATGTAAATTCATATTTAATGATTTGAAATCCCCCTAATTTTTGTATATACAAGCTTTTATTTTCCATGAATGCATAAATATATTGTAATTAGCAACGAAACGAAGAAAAAAACAAAGAACAATCATACTTACTGTATGTAAATGAAATAAAAATCATACCAACACTCTTCCTTTGATGCATAATAACAAATCCATTACGGTGAAGAATGCTCATCCTTGACCTTTACAAGTAATAAAATAGCAATAAGTGATGCATTAAACAAATCAGAATCAATTATAAATTTGGAATCCATACCAGTCACTAATTTGTAATCTCCAATTCTCCATCATATTATCTAGACCCAACAATACACAAACTAATCAGTCTTGGAATGAAGAGAAGTTGCGGGATTTACCTTGACAATACCAACGCCAACTTAAATGGTAGTAGAAATTGTAGAACAAGCGGTTATACATGAGGGAGTGAATCAGCCACCCTGAATCGAAAGAAGGTAGAGTGAGAGGATGGGAGCGGAAGAAAGCATACATCAAGGTAGCAATATATGAATGAATTCAAGTTGTAGAATCCGACAATATTTACTAATGAAAAAACGCGTCAAGCATTACTCCACAACCAAGGAGACGAAGGGAGATGGAGAGTTATATGAAAGTAAATATGGCTATTCTAAACGGACAAACATGAATGCAATTAAAAGTCATAGTGGGAATGTGAACAAGAAAGGAAAATGAAGGTCTCATGTTCAATCTGGCTGGTCCAAAATAATAAGGCTTAATACATACATTTGTTTGTTTAACGGGCTAGTATGATGGTTGGTTGGACCAACAAAAATAAAATATGGATTTGTGTGTTAGAAAAATAAATTTTTGTGTTGGATTCCCTAAACCCAAAGCAAGGAAATTGTCTATGTGTGTAATAAATATCAATCAACTACACATGTAATATTATTTTTGCCCAGTGCTAACTTTACAATATGTTAGGAAGGATAGGACTAGGAAGGGCTTTTGTCGGGGTTTGAGATCTTATATGTAATCTACACATGCCTACCTCCGCCGATAGATAATATACACGTAGTGTTTTTTAATTATGGTGTATTTTAAAAACATTGTATGATGTTTTTTATTTCTCTATTCTATGTATATAGTCGTATAAGTTCTACGATTTACACTTTATATGAAAATAAGCATGAATTGCAAGTTTTCACCCAGATCTTATAAATATTAGGCAAACAAAATATTTTTGTATATTATTTTAAGACCTTGTATTATTTGTTTAACTAAAATTCTAAATACATTTTATTTAGTTAGTTTATCTGCCATTATTTTTTAAATTCTTGTATACATACATTATGACATGATCTTGATTTTTTGTGTGTTTCCACTTTCTATCACATTTGTATTATTGTATTGGATCATTCATAACCTAATAAGCTTATCTAAATTTGATAGCATTATGTACTTTTCTCATGACAATATTCAAAGAATAAAAAATCTAGCTTAAACTTAAATCATAATAGAAGTACCTATAATGTTTAAAATACAATAAAATGAATTTATGCATTCATATTCTTCGGTAGGGAGGGATGCATCCTCCTCTAGGTAGGCCTTTCTCTACACACTTTTTCCAAAAATGAGAAATAAAGTACAATGTATTAGTTTAGTTGGATGAACTTATTTCTTGGACTTCCTTTTGAAAAAAAACCCTATTTCTTTCATTAATATGGAACAATTATACTGTTGTCCAAATTGTAGTGTGTATGAGAGGTGTTGGAGATTGAGGAATGCACATGTAAGGTTTATACACGATCCTAGAAATGAACAAATTTGAAAAAGAGTTACTTACTAAAACTTATATATTGGGGGTTACGATTAGGATAATGAAGGACTTACAATTTACTCTTCAATTATAGACAATTAATTTCTAGCAATTATGAATTTCGTAACCTCCTTTATATATGATGTTACATAAAGATGAAGAGACTCAATAAATGAAGGAAAACACAAAAATGAAGAAAAAAATTAATAGTTGAATTTAGAGGTTGTGTATTTGAAAAAACAACATATAATTTGTTTACTTTGTTCTATGTATGTAGTCATATAAGTTCTAGCAATTTATACTTTATAGAAAAATAAGCATTAATAATAAGTTTCCACCCAAGATCGTACAAATATTAGGTGGATAAAACTTTTTTGTATATATTTTTAAGACCTTGTATTATTTTTAACTAAATTTTGCAATATATTTTGTTTAGTTAGACCATCTGCCATTTTTTCCCTAAATTTATGTATACATATATAATGATATGATCTTGAATTTTATTGTATTTTGTAAGTTTTCAACCAAGATTTTATAAATGATAGGTAAATAAAATACTTCCGTACATATTTTTAAGACCTTGTATTATTTTTTTAAATAATTTTGTAATATATTTCTAGTTAGTTTATCTGCCATTATTTTCTAAATTCTTGTATACATACAATATGACATGATCTTGAATTTTAACGTGCTTTCTCTCTCTAGGATAGGTATATTATTATATTGGTTCATTCATAACCTAATAAGCTTACCTATAATTTAAAAATCATGTAGTTTTTTCACAAGAATATCCAAAGAATAACAAATTATCTTAAACTTAAATCATAACAGAAATGTCTATAATGTTGAAAATACAATAAAACGATCTATTTAAAATGCATTCTTACATCTTCATTAGGGAGGGGTGTGTCCTCCTCCAAGTAGATCTTTCACTATACATCTTTTTCAAAAATTTGGAAGAACTTATTTCTTGGACTTTCTTTCGTAAAAAAAACTTATCTCTTTGACTACTTGTCTAATTTGTACATGTAGTGTGTATTGGAGGTGATTGATGATGAGAGTGCATTTGTAAGGGCTTACAAATGAAGAGATTCGAAAAAGAGTTTCTTACGAAAATTTATATATTGGGGGTTACAATTAGGATATTGAAGAGGATTAGATTTTAATCTTATTTAATTATAGAGAATTAATTTCTAGTCGTTATGATTTTTGTAACTTCAATTAAGTATGATGTTACATAAAAGGAAGAGACTCAATAAAGTAAAGAAAAACACACAAAAAAAATGAAAAAAAGAGTTGAAGTTTAGATGTTTGTATGGTTTATATAGTAGAAATGAAGAGATTTGAAAAAAAGAATTATTTATGAAATTCTATGTATTGGGGTAGGTTTTAGAGTATTAATCCACAAAAGAATTTGATTTTTATAGATATTAGATTAGACGATGATTTTTTTATTTGAAAGTTTTTAGTTTCTTTCTCCACATTTATTTCATAAATGATCTATGAAAGTAAGGGTAAATTGAGGAATATTAAATAAAAACTAAGTTCATTCTGAAGGCAATTAATGCTTTAAGATACTCAACTTTATAAAATACTAGAATCCTGTTGCCCGTGCTTCGCACAAGCTGTAACACCCCCAATTCACATGGGAATATTACCACCGATGACTTTAGATTCTCACGTCCAAAATCACCCAGGCTTATATCATTGAACAAAACATAACATATATATATAAATAATATCAAAGTCTTAAATAATAATGCGGAAAATCAGTACAATTGAAATTGTAATACAAATTACATCAGCGGAAGACTTGTAAGAATAACAATTATATATATAACTTGATCAGCATCAGGATCGTCAACCTTGATAACATGAACTTGAAACATTAACTGCCAACTACTGGGATTTCTTCTTCACACCTCGGGAGCACCACCTGATGTGCCATATCACACCAGCCAACCATGCAAGGAAAATAGCGGTCGGTTAGTCTAATGAAAGACTATGCAAATGGGATTTATATGATGCTCTTTGTGGTCGTATCTAGTTAGAACCCATCGGTTCTCGAATGAAAGCCGATAGCCGAGGGAAACTCCGATACTTCCACCGAATTAGGAAAAGATACGTACATATATAGGAAGAGAAGACTCCAAAGAAATTGAGTCTTATGGGAATTATTTATAACAAGAGAAGACTCCAAGGGAATTGAGTCTTATGGGAAATATATATAACAAGAGAAGACTCCAAGGAAATTGAGTCTTATGGGAAATATATATATAACAAGAGAAGACTCCAAGGGATTGAGTCTTATAAGAATTATTATTTATATAATATAAATTTGTGTGGGAATACTTTAGATAGTAACCAACAATGGTTTTATAAAACAACCTCCCATGAATAATTGGGTCAACGACCAACCTCACCGCATACGTGTTGTGCGAATTCAGATTGGAAAGATGACTTACTTAACCAGGAGGCCAGACGATTTTCCAAGTTGTACTAATCGCCCGGAGGGTTATTAATATGTGCATAATAGCACTTATCTTCTTTACTTCTCAAAACGTACATTCAAGTTGAAGCTTTTAATAGTGTCTCGCAATGAGAACGAAGGGAATAATCCCGATTGTCGGCACTGGCTAAGTGCACCACCACTTATATCAACATATAAGGGTACGGTCATGACCAAAAGATATTAGAGCACATCCTCCTAATACCACGTTATAAAGAAACAACTAGACCTCGCAAGGTACATAGTGTTCCTACGAATACTCGTTCTAACTATACGATATGTCCATAACAATCCACAACAAAGTCCATCTATCACCCTACGGTAATAATATAATCATATATATACACATATATATATAGGATATCCACTATATGCATACAACCTAAATAACATTTATTTTAGGTTGTTAAAGTTCCCAACACACAAGAGAATAATATTTTATCCCAACTTAATTTAACAACCGATTCATTGTTAATTAAGGCAAATATGGAATAAAAACAATAAATAAGCAAGAGCGAACCGCCACTTGCCTTAGATCAGAAGATGTTGATTCGGATTGAATGGAGATAAGATTCCTAGTTGACGGCTTGATTCCAAAAACCGAATGTAACTCGGCAGAATAGATGTTGTTGCACAGCTGGGTTCGAGCTGCTCGTTCAAGGCTCAAACGGAGACGGAATCGGACATGGTTGATACCGTTGGCTTCGTATCGAAATGAAATATAACTTAGCATCAAGAAAATCAAGAAAAGACGAACTATAGACTTAGTAAACTGGAAAACCGTGAGCACTCACTGTTCACGCTGGAATTCAGAGGCTGGGCTGCGCAATGAACTTCGAGTATCTCGTTGAGGGGTCAAATGGCAACGAAACTGGATGAGACTGGTGTCGTTGGAACCGTATCGAGTCGAACTACAATTTAGAATCAAGAATCTAAGAAAACTATGGACGAGAAGTTCATAAATACAGAAAAACAGAAGTGTCCGAAAAATCTGAGTGTAAGGATGACTTACAATCTTCGGAGTTGAATCGATATCGTTCGGAAGCGGAATTGGATGATTCAAGAGTCGAACTCCACTAATTTGAGTATGAGGAATTCAAATTTGTGGTCAGAATAAGTAAATAAAGGCTCTAACTAGAGTATCTTGGAGGATTTCAGATTCGGGTTGTGAGTGAAAGTGAGGAAGAAGCTCCCTATTTATAGAACAATGGTGATGATGAAGGTGTATGATGAAGAGATAAGAATGCATTAACTCTCACATGGCAAAGACAAAGAAGAAGCTGCAATAGTTGGTCTATGAGGAGGAGTAGGAGACCTACAAATAGTTGATGGAAATGATGAAGATGGTGATTTACCATAGCTTTGTCAAATCTGAAAATAAATTACCCTTGTAGGGTGATTTCAATTTTCACTTTAATTATAGGTCTTTTCAAGGTGTTTTTAAAGGTAAGAAATTCCTTGAAAATATAATTAAGGTTTAATTTATACCCGATTAAGTATCAACTTAATTATTAAGGTATAAAAGAGAGGGTTATTACAATACTACCCCCTTAAGAAAAGTTTCGACCCCGAAACTTGACCGAAAGGAGACTAGGTTCGAAAGATAGAAAAGAATTGCGTAACAAAGGTAGGGTTTATTACATCACACTCCCCTCAAGAAAAGTTTTGACCCGAAACTATGTTGAAAATAATTCAGGATAACGACTACGCATATCGGCTTCGGTCTCCCAGGTTTCCCAAGTCACTTCTTCGGATCCGGACTTGGACCACAAAATTCTGACAAGCGGAACCATCTTGCGAGACAATTGCTTGTCCCTTCGTTCCAATATACGAACAGGTCTCTCCTCGTATGTTCCATTCTCTTGAATTTCGATGTCATCATAATTGAGAACGTGAGAATCATCTGGCACGTACTTCCTTAGTAGAGACACATGGAAGACATTATGCACTGGGTGTGCAGAAGGCGGTAATGCTAGATGATAAGCCAATGATCCAACTCGATCTAGGATTTCGAATGGTCCAACATAGCGAGGATTAAGCTTCCCACGCTTCCCGAATCTGAACACTCCCTTTGAGGGGGACACTCGCACGAATACCTTGTCACCAACTTCGAACTCAACCATTCTACGCTTTAAGTCTGCATAGGACTTCTGTCTACTCTGGGTTGTGAGCATTCGCTGTCTGATTAACGCGACATCTGAGGCGGTCCTTTCCACAAGCTCAGGACCCAACAAAATCTTGTCAACATTCTCATCCCAACAAATAGGCGATCTGCACTTCCGACCATACAAGGCTTCAAAAGGAGCCATCTTGATGGTTGAATGCCAACTGTTATTGTAGGTGAATTCAATCAAACTTAAGCTGCTTTCCCAACTCGAGGTTCGATCAAGGACACAGGCTCTTAACATGTCTTCAAGAGTCTGAATTGTCCTTTCTGACTGACCATCCGTCTGCGGGTGAAAAGCAGTACTGAATCTCAACTCGGTTCCCATGGCCTTATGTAATTCTTTCCAGAACCTTGACATAAAACGACCATCTCGGTCAGAGACTATGGTTTTCGGAGTACCATGAAGACGTACTATCTCGTGCAGAAACACTTCAGCCAACTTTTGAGTTCCCCAAGTTGACTTGATAGCGACAAAATGAGCACTCTTAGTAAGTCGATCAATGATCACCCAGATAGCATCTCTCTTCCCTTGAGTTCTAGGCAATCCGGTAACAAAGTCCATGGCAATGTCTTCCCATTTCCACACTGGTATCGGAAGGGGTTGTAACTCTCCACCTGGTCTACGGTGTTCAATCTTCACCTTCTGGAAAGTCAAACATCTTGACACAAACTCTGCAACATCCCACTTCATGTTCGGCCACCAGAAGTTCCTCTTCAAGTCTTTATACATCTTACTTGAGCCTGGATGCACCGAATATGCTGAAGAATGAGCTTCCTTCAAATCAATTGGCGAACCTCAACAACATCAGGCACACAAATGCGATTCTGAAACCAAAGTGATCCATCATCCTGTATCACAAACCCAAGCGCCTTTCCATCTTGGACTTCGCTGCATAGCTTTACCAAGACAAGATCATCAGTTTGTTTCTCTTTGATTTGCTCTAACAAGGTCGGTTGAACCTCCAACATGTTCAAATACCCTTGTTGACGATTGAACCACACTTCGGTCTCACTTCTCGACAATTCACGTTGCAATTCTGGCTGAGCAGTGAGCAAGGCTATAGCAGTCTCATGCGTCGTTTTCCTACTCAATGCATCAGCTACAACGTTGGCCTTTCCTGGATGGTAGAGCAACTCGATATTGTAATCCTTGAGTAACTCTAACCATCGACATTGTCTCATATTCAATTCCTTTTGAGTAAACACATACTTCAGGCTTTTATGATCGGTGAAGATCTGGCAACGCACACCATAGAGATAGTGTCTCCAGATCTTTAAAGCGAACACCACTGCGGCTAACTCCAAGTCATGGGTAGGGTAGTTTGCCTCATACGGTTTTAGCTGTCGAGATGCATATGCTATGACTTTCCCATGCTGCATAAGCACGCACCTCAAACCTTGCTTTGAAGCATCACTGTAGACCACATACCCTTCAGTTCCTTCAGGCAACGCTAAAACTGGCGCAGATGTGAGACACTTTTTCAATTTCTGGAAGCTGGCCTCACACTTCTCATCCCATATGAACTTCTTATGAACCTTGCGAAGTAAACCGGTCATGGGCAAGGCGATGTTTGAAAATCCTTCCACGAACCGTCTATAATAACCTGCAAGTCCCAAGAAATTGCGCACTTCTTTTACATTTTGAGGTTGCTTCCAATTAGCCACAGCTTCAATCTTTTGTGGATCGACCATTACTCCTTTCTCGTTGATTACATGCCCAAGGAAGGATACTTCTTTTAACCAAAATTCGCACTTGGACAACTTGGCATACAACTGATTTTCCCGAAGAATTGATAAGGCAATTCGAAGATGTTCTTCATGAGTTCCTTCATTCGGGGAGTAGATCAGGATATCATCAATGAACACCACAACAAATTTGTCCAGATACTGCCTAAAGCACCTGTGCAGCAGATCCATGAACACAGCTAGAGCATTGGTTAGTCCGAATGGCATTACTACAAACTCGTAGTGTCCATATCTTGTCCGGAATGCAGTCTTTGGAATATCCTCCTCACGAATCCTGAGCTGATGATAACCCGATCTCATATCGATCTTGGAGAAGACTTTGGCACCCTGTAACTGATCTAGAAGATCATCAATCCTCGGCAAGGGATACTTGTTCTTGATGGTGACTTTGTTTAGATCTCGATAATCGATGCAAAGTCTAAAAGATCCATCTTTCTTCTTGACGAACAAGACAGGGGCACCCCAAGGAGATGCACTTGGTCGAATATATCCCTTCTCGAGCAACTCTTCAAGCTGCTTCTTCAGTTCTTGCATTTCTATAGGAGCCATTCGATAAGGTGCCTTTGAGATCGGCACCGTTCCTGGTTCCAATTCAATAGTAAACTCCACGTCACGGTTAGGGGATAGACCTGGGATTTCTTCCGGGAAGACATCCTCAAATTCACACACAATAGGAATATCGTGAACCAGAACTTCATCCTTTTCGGGCGCATCTAAGTAACACAAATACCCGACACAACCTTGTCGAAGTAGCTTAAACGCTGCCATAGCATTAATCAAGTTCCCATTATCGGCGTCATTCCGACCCTTGAACTTGCACACTTGATGGTCCCCAGATGAAACTGTCACTGTCCTTGTACAAAAGTCAATTACCGCCCCATGACGTGTCAGCCAATCCATCCCGAGAATAATGTCGTATGGAGCCATGGAAATACAGATTAAGTCAGCTTCAAACTCCCGACCTTGGAGGGTCACTGGGAATCTTGACAACCGACTAGTTCCTATCAACTGTTCCCCGTTGGGAAGATTTACTATGAATGGTTCGCATGTATCATTGCATTTCAAGTCTAACTTATTAACACAACTCTTTGAAACAAAGGAATGTGTAGCATCAGAATCAAATAATATGCATACGGAGGTAGAATCTAGGTATATGGTACCTTGAGCAACTGGAGCATTTGGTTCATCAGCCTGGCGCATCTCATACAATCGTTGGCCTTGGATACCTGATGTAGTTGGAGCTTTTCCCTTACCCTGAACATTTGACTGGATAGCAGTATTCGCAGTCCTTGCAGGTCTTGGTTGAGGTCGGTTGTTGTAACTAACTGACCCTTGCTGAGACTCAACACTAGCTTGCCTCTTCTTAGGACAATATGTCTGCACATGTCCATCCTTCCCACAAGTAAAACAGGTCCTTCTAGGCTTCATGCAAACAATACTCTTGTGGCCAGGAGCTCCACAATTGTAGCATTGAACCGGACCCTTACTCTGTTCAGAGCGTTGAGTTGACATCGACTGAGATGGCTCAATCCTGGCTTTGCTTGCTTTGGAAAAGTTAGACGGTGGTGCCGGACGTTTGAACCCACTGTAGTGCTGGTTACCAGCACTCTGACGTTGTTGGTTTCTAGCCTTCTTTGCATTCTCCATGGCTAACTCCATTTTGATTGCTGCATCAATGTACTCCTCAAGAGTGGAGCAACCATGGCGCAACATCATAGGCTGTAATTATGAATTCATCCATTCATGGAAGTGCCAGATTTTATCTTGCTCTGTTGATACATCAGAATAGTTCAACAGATGATTAAATTTTTCTGACAGCTCTTTCACCTTCAGCCCATGGTTCTTAGGGTAGAGAAACTCTTTACGCTTCTCCTCTCTCAAAGCCTTTGAGAAGAAGCGGTTAGTCATCTTAGTCTTGAACATCTCCCAACTCAGATTAGGGTGATCAGCTAATCCAGTGGACTCCCACCATTCACTTGCCACATCCTTCAAAGATAGCGAGGCTATGTGCACCTTCTCAGCTTCTGTGCACATAATGTTTTTGAACAAACGTTCCATGTGCCCGAACCAGTAAGAGACTCTCACACCATCCCCGGTTCCATCATAGGAATCAGGCTTCATAGTGCTTATGGCCTTTAGTGCCCGACTATAGCTCCTTCCAGCTCTGCGCTCACGAGCATGAGGTACAGACTCCTCTGTTTCAGCATCTATGGCAGCAACTGGTGGAATAGGGGCTGCTGGGGGAACCATATGAGCGGTCAATCCAGCAACTGCTTGAGCCACTATCTGTTTGATTGCTTCAAGGGTGGCGGTATTAAGGTCAACTGGAGCAGCTGGGTTAGTGGGTTGTTCGGCTCGACCAGTTTGCAGGTTATCCTACTCTTGGTGCTCGTTCACAGGATGGTTTTGTGAATTGGCTCCCGACTCATGATCCTGATTAGCAGTGCTTTGAAATTGGATCTGAGAAGCATTGCTTGGTCCAATACCTCCACGACGAGAATCATTTCTCTTATTCACCATCTGGATATGGATCAAAGGAATTAGATTGGAATTTCGATACACATCAACTTAGGGGTAATGAAACAGGTATATAAAATCACGCAAATCATTACTCTAGGTAAAATTTGAGATTTTTTAATACTTGTATCCTACCAAGACCAGAAAAGAGTTCACAACATCCGAAGGGAGGCTACTGCTCCTCATGTTGTTCTAGAAGGGATCAGTTTCTACCACGAGATAGGAATAGGTTGAAATATTAAAGATCATAAATCTTTAATTTATAAAAACTGGAAGAGAGAGGTAGAGAAGTTCCGTTAGAGTTTGGCAGTGTTTCAAAAACATTAGTGGAGAGATAAACACTTTTCTTTTGTTCCAACCGAAATTCTTTTATCAAACTCAAATGAATTATATATATACGATTTAAAATGTGTAAGATATTTTTATTTATAAATGAATAAATAATTGTTGTATATAATTTTTATTTTGTTTTTAAACCTTTAAAACAAATACTTTTAAAGATCCATAAAATATTATGAAAAATAGATTTTCAAAACCTTTAGCTCTGATACCAAATCTGTAACACCCCCAATTCACATGGGAATATTACCGCCGATGACTTTAGATTCTCACGTCCAAAATCACCCAGGCTTATATCATTGAACAAAACATAACATATATATATAAATAATATAAAAGTCTTACATAATAATGCGGAAAATCAGTACAATTGAAATTGTAATACAAATTACATCAGCGGAAGACTTGTAAGAATAACAATTATATATATAACTTGATCAGCATCAGGATCGTCAACCTTGATAACATGAACTTGAAACATTAACTGCCAACTACTGGGATTTCTTCTTCACACCTCGGGAGCACCACCTGATGTGCCATATCACACCAGCCAACCATGCAAGGAAAATAGCGGTCGGTTAGTCTAATGAAAGACTATGCAAATGGGATTTATATGATGCTCTTTGTGGTCGTATCTAGTTAGAACCCATCGGTTCTCGAATGAAAGCCGATAGCCGAGGGAAACTCCGATACTTCCACCGAATTAGGAAAAGATACGTACATATATAGGAAGAGAAGACTCCAAAGAAATTGAGTCTTATGGGAATTATTTATAACAAGAGAAGACTCCAAGGGAATTGAGTCTTATGGGAAATATATATAACAAGAGAAGACTCCAAGGAAATTGAGTCTTATGGGAAATATATATATAACAAGAGAAGACTCCAAGGGATTGAGTCTTATAAGAATTATTATTTATATAATATAAATTTGTGTGGGAATACTTTAGATAGTAACCAACAATGGTTTTATAAAACAACCTCCCATGAATAATTGGGTCAACGACCAACCTCACCGCATACGTGTTGTGCGAATTCAGATTGGAAAGATGACTTACTTAACCAGGAGGCCAGACGATTTTCCAAGTTGTACTAATCGCCCGGAGGGTTATTAATATGTGCATAATAGCACTTATCTTCTTTACTTCTCAAAACATACATTCAAGTTGAAGCTTTTAATAGTGTCTCGCAATGAGAACGAAGGGAATAATCCCGATTGTCGGCACTGGCTAAGTGCACCACCACTTATATCAACATATAAGGGTACGGTCATGACCAAAAGATATTAGGGCACATCCTCCTAATACCACGTTATAAAGAAACAACTAGACCTCGCAAGGTACATAGTGTTCCTACGAATACTCGTTCTAACTATACGATATGTCCATAACAATCCACAACAAAGTCCATCTATCACCCTACGGTAATAATATAATCATATATATACACATATATATATAGGATATCCACTATATGCATACAACCTAAATAACATTTATTTTAGGTTGTTAAAGTTCCCAACACACAAGAGAATAATATTTTATCCCAACTTAATTTAACAACCGATTCATTGTTAATTAAGGCAAATATGGAATAAAAACAATAAATAAGCAAGAGCGAACCGCCACTTGCCTTAGATCAGAAGATGTTGATTCGGATTGAATGGAGATAAGATTCCTAGTTGACGGCTTGATTCCAAAAACCGAATGTAACTCGGCAGAATAGATGTTGTTGCACAGCTGGGTTCGAGCTGCTCGTTCAAGGCTCAAACGGAGACGGAATCGGACATGGTTGATACCGTTGGCTTCGTATCGAAATGAAATATAACTTAGCATCAAGAAAATCAAGAAAAGACGAACTATAGACTTAGTAAACTGGAAAACCGTGAGCACTCACTGTTCACGCTGGAATTCAGAGGCTGGGCTGCGCAATGAACTTCGAGTATCTCGTTGAGGGGTCAAATGGCAACGAAACTGGATGAGACTGGTGTCGTTGGAACCGTATCGAGTCGAACTACAATTTAGAATCAAGAATCTAAGAAAACTATGGACGAGAAGTTCATAAATACAGAAAAACAGAAGTGTCCGAAAAATCTGAGTGTAAGGATGACTTACAATCTTCGGAGTTGAATCGATATCGTTCGGAAGCGGAATTGGATGATTCAAGAGTCGAACTCCACTAATTTGAGTATGAGGAATTCAAATTTGTGGTCAGAATAAGTAAATAAAGGCTCTAACTAGAGTATCTGGGAGGATTTCAGATTCGGGTTGTGAGTGAAAGTGAGGAAGAAGCTCCCTATTTATAGAACAATGGTGATGATGAAGGTGTATGATGAAGAGATAAGAATGCATTAACTCTCACATGGCAAAGACAAAGAAGAAGCTGCAATAGTTGGTCTATGAGGAGGAGTAGGAGACCTACAAATAGTTGATGGAAATGATGAAGATGGTGATTTACCATAGCTTTGTCAAATCTGAAAATAAATTACCCTTGTAGGGTGATTTCAATTTTCACTTTAATTATAGGTCTTTTCAAGGTGTTTTTAAAGGTAAGAAATTCCTTGAAAATATAATTAAGGTTTAATTTATACCCGATTAAGTATCAACTTAATTATTAAGGTATAAAAGAGAGTGTTATTACACAAGCCTTATATATGTCAATATTTTAGCTTATGTGATGAGTTTAATTTATTTTTCATGTAGGTGTAATTCTAGTTTATATCATACAATGTTAAATAGGTCTAATATTAATACTATAAATATATTCATGTAGGTCTAATTCTAATTTGTTTTATACAATTTTAAATAGATCTAACTATAATACTATAATAATCTATTTATTGTATACACAAACATCTATTTATATTATATAATATACTCTCATATCAGATGATTAAGTGATATATATATATATCTTGTATGATATAGCTGCGAATAATTAGACGTTCCAAATATTTGAGACTTAAATATTTCGATGATTAAATTATCCATTGAGCCCATTCTTTTTGTTGGGCTTAAGTGGATGACACAAATAAGAATCTATTGATTTTGATTTTGATTATTAGTTTTTTTAGATTCAGTATTAGATATGGGCCTTTTACATAATTATGGTATAATTAATGTGTATTAGGATCACATTTAGTGTTTTTTACATCCCCTAAGATTGTAGTATATTAGATATTAGATGATGATGAAAATGAAAATCTGTAATTCAATATTTATTAGTTTGAACCACCCCTAATCTTTATATATTTAGATTAGATTAGATATTAGATATACTAGGTTGTTAGTGCCCATGCTTTGCAAAGGCTTTTGTTATTTTACGAAATTATATGTACCTTGTATATTATGTATATCATATGTATTTGATATAAATTATTAAGCATCACAAAAATGTGTTACACTTATATCATCTGAGTATTATATTAAAATTGATTTATTATTCAGATCAATCAATATTTAGTTTATATATTCGTGCTTGATCTTGGCCAGTTGAGGCATACATTGGTTTATTCATGTGGGAATTTTGATCAGCTTAAATGTTGATCTATGAAATGAGAAATTATTAGCACTAAATCAATCTAATTAAAAATTTATGTATGATTTATGCTTACATGTGATTGATATTGCGTTTTTTATTATGTAGGAATGAAATGTGATTTTTTTTTTGTAAAATGAATAGGTCACTGCTATATGGTGATTAAAAACTTAAATATAATGATTAAAATTTTAAGGTTGGAAAATAGTTTTTCTCTTTAAATTAGGAGGACGAAGTATGGTTGAAATAGAAAATGGAATAACTTGACTTCATCTATCCAATACATATAAAATGGAGTTCATTTGATAGTTAATGTACATTAAGTGAATTTTCATGAATATTCCCTAAATCTCTCATAAAATTGGCATTTCAATTGTGTCTAGGTGTAATTGTGATTTAATGGGATGTTCATGGTGCATGCATTCATGAAACGAGGTTATAAAATTGATATTGTGGTTAATTCAAGAGTTGAATGGGTTATTCAAATTGTAATGCTTTGTCTCAATGACTCTTTATTGTAATTATAATTCTTCTCAATTATAATTATAATTAAATTTTTTAAAACCTCATACTTTGATGGAGATTACAATTTTCCAATTAAGCCACTTAGTTGTCAATGAGCGCTAATGACATTCAATATCATTTAGGAATATTCTTTTCCCCTAAATCTCTCATAATTAATTGGTATTTGGTATGTTCTGGTGTATAAATGAGAGGATGTTATAAAATTGATGTTGGGATTATTTCAGGAGTTTTATGGACTGTTCGGATTGTAACACCTTGTCTCGGTGACTCTTCATTGCATTTAATGGACTGTTCGGATTGTAACACCTTGTGCAGAAGGAAGTGCCTATGGGTTTCTTATCTGAGGTTGGAAGGGATCTTCGCCCTGCTGATCTACTTGTCCATTGTTGGGACAATGGGAAGGACATTTGTCTTGATGTTACTGGCGTTTCCCCCTTCACGGGGGTAGGGGTTCCCGCTTTTGTTCCTGGGGCTGCTGTCTCTTCTGTTGTCACTAGGAAGAGGAAAAAGTATGAAGATAAGTGCATGGAGAACGGTTATAGTTTTATCGCGTTTGCTTTCTCTACCTTTGGAGAGTTAGAGAGTGATGTTATTGAGTTTCTTACGAGGGTCACTCGGATTGCTCAGAGCAACATCGTTAGCGCCAATATGCATTCTTTTATTTTTCATAGATTGGGCTTTGCAGTGAATAAGGGGGTAGGCGCGCAGTTGGTTGCTAGACTCCCAACCAACTTTATGTAATTGCTATATTTGTGAAATATCTCAATAAAGGAGCTTTATATATTTTCTTAAATCACAATTATAATTAAATGCTTTAAACCTCTTTTTATTACCTTTGACAGAGGTTACAATTTTCCAATTAAATCACTTAATTGTCAATTAACACTAATGGCATTTCGTATCCTGAGCGATGATGTAACGCCAGCCATCACCTTTTGTGCCTATCTTTATAAATGATCAATTCATTTTTCAATTTTGGATAGAAATAGTTTGTATAGATTTAAAATGTGCTTATTATATTTATTGAAGTGTAAATATATATGTATTTATTTAGTTTATAAAGAAATTAGGAATTGTAGTATTTAGTACTCCCTCCGTCCCCAATTATTCTTCCTAGTTCTCTTTGCGACACTATTCACCGGTTAAGGGAATTTTGCTAATATCTCCCAATATGTAAGCAAAAACATAGTCGTGAGTGATCTTGTTTGATTCGTCTTAATAAATTCTTTAAGAATATCAAATTTTTAAGATTCTTAGACTAATATATTTAGAGATATATATGATAGAAAACATGCATCGACAAATGTGAAAAAGTAAACAGGAAGCATAAAAAGGGACAGAGGGAGTATCTACTAATGGGGGCATTTATTGTACATTAATAGTGTGTAAAGTTATCAATCAAGTGGGGCTTCAAAAAAAAAAGGTTAAAATTTGCTATTTTTATTTACCCAAATAACTTATTCACTCGGTTCCACATAATATCAGATTAACAATGCATGCTTTATATTTGATTTGCCTAAAAAGCATGTACGAAACACGAGCGCAACATATTAATATTAAAAAATAGAAGATATATATTTTCGTTAGAGTGAGGAATTTAACAAATTAAACAAAGTTAAGTTTATATGATATTAAAATAAAATTATGATTGTGAACTTTGTAACCTTTTATACTTTGTCTCACCTCACCTTTCCAATATAAACTTTTCAATTAACTACTTTATTAGTATTGGACTTGTTACCAAGACATGAGATTAGGTTTTACGTACCATGGTCAAAAACAACAAATTATGTAACCCAAGGACATAATAGAGACGATCATTAGTAACACAAGTTGGAGAATAATTCATTGTTACCATGCACATTAGACATGATATCTTATTCTAGTACTTTATATTTTGCAACCTCATACTGATGCCAAACCCAACTCTTTGTAATACTCTCTCAACAACTTGTAGAAGTCCAACTCTCTTCTCATTTGTATTGCCCTTTATTTACTAAGGTTGTTCTTTACTGCATTTTTTCAAAACCAATCCAATACAAAGTAAACAGTTCACATCAAATCTACCCCGCAAAACTCTGAATTGCTCCCTGATTCTTTCTTCTCCTGCTTAGTCTTCTCCATCCATTCACCAAACAATGTTTATTTGGTTAATACAGATTATAGATGCTAGTAGAACATTTCACGAGCATGTAAAATGTATACCAAACATATCAACAATTTTTTTGTATGGAAAAACTAAAGCATGAAAATGACAAATACAACAAAAGTGAGAGAAACCTAGAAAAAGGCATCAAGATGCCAAAGAGAAAACAAACTTGAAACTTTGGAAATGGAGAGACATTGTTTTCGCCACATGCATCATCACCGTCGATAGGCAAGAAGCCATGGCTTGCACTGCCAATTAACGATATTTGAGGAGTCGGAAGTCTATTGTTCGACATAATTGGAGATCTCATTTGTCTTGTTATATCGAATTCTTCCAGTTGTGAATGTTTTATAATCTTCAAGTGCTTAATGGTCAGAAGAATGTAAAAGGATTTTGTTTTATTGCTCAAAATTGTCTGATAAGCTTCTTCTTCTTTAGTAATAGATGAAGCGAATAATGTTTAATTAAGTAAATGGTATATTAATTGTGAAGATCAAAGGAGTATTTTGAGTTTCAAGTGTTATTGAAAATGAGAATGATAGTTACTAGGAATTAAATTCTAATTGAAGGGGGAGTAACCTCCATATGGAAGAAGGATCCATGTTTAATTTTTCAACGTAATATCGGATGGTCAACAAGGGTATAA
Source organism: Phyllobates terribilis (assembly GCF_046119375.1). NCBI lineage: Eukaryota > Metazoa > Chordata > Amphibia > Anura > Dendrobatidae > Phyllobates > Phyllobates terribilis. The sequence goes on from NW_027369320.1 coordinate 20,837, forward strand.
AAGGGAATTCTAGAAGATATCAGTGATAGGGTAAGGGATATAATATGAATTTTGAAGTTGAATTAAAGGTATAAATGGACCCTTAACTTAATTTTTATAGTATATTAGATATACTAGGCTGGTCGTGCCCGTGCTTTGCACGAGCTATGATTTACTGGTTCAAATTGTGAATGAAGTGGACATGATATATATGATATGCTCCTAAACCAAATGATTAAGTTAAAAAGAAATTAGTTACACATTTCACATCCAATGTATATTATGTTCAACTTATCTTCAATTCAAATAATTATTATCGTATATATATTTTGGACTCTCAGACATGAAAATATATTAGTTTATTTCTATGAAATTTCTGATCATTTTTTTAATATGACAAAAATATAGTTATATAAAAGCTATGAAGCAAAAAGTTGAAGGAAATTATGTCAGTGAATAAACCAACATTAAATGAAACGATTATAGCATGTTAACATGGAGGAGCTAATTGAGCTTGTCACTCTCCCCGTGATCAAATATATTACATGTCTATTCATAATTTGAGCGTCCATTTAATCAAATCCCTACCCACGTGATATCACATGGTTGCTTGTAAAATATAGTAGCTTAAGAACTTATATAAGTAATTTTATATTTTTAGTAATAAGAAAACAACATAACCAAGTTTCACGCTCTCACCTCATACCTTTTTTGTAAATGAATAGTATTTTTGATAAAAAGAAGTAATATTTCATGAAAATTATGAACATTTTGCATATGTGGAAGAAATTCATCAATTTTCTCTATGGTTATAAGTGTTATCTAACCACAAATACACACATCCTCTCTCTGAAATTCACTTACTGAATGACTGTGAGTCTGTCTTTGAACTCATTCCTATCGTTCATAATTCATCATCGGGAGAGTTTGATTATGTAGCATCTACATGATCTTAACAAGATACCATCATCCAAATCCAATTGCCTCAAAGAATATACTCCTCAAGTTGATACTCCTTGGTTGATAGATCTCATTTTTGTATGTGGATAGCACATAAAACTAGAACTGAATTTAAGATAATCTTGTAACAAGCTCACCGTAGCTTCTTCATAACTTCATTGAATTTTGCAGCAAAAAACAAGCATGTCAATCACTCTTATGTCAACAAATCTGCAGAGCATTCCAAGAACTACAATCAATCTTCATTACAACTATAAAAAGAAACATGCACCATATTATATGTGACCAAGATTTTTAGTAGATGTTAGAACCAGATATTCATAATGTATATCTAGAACATGACATGGAGAAAGTACTTCATAAATACATAGATAATTATACATGTTTGACTAGTGATGGCATGCGTAGCACGAGCTATTGTGTCTTTCTTTTTTTCCAGGAAAATTACTTTTATTAAAATATTGAGCCTAATGTTGATCATTATCGATGTATAACTATTTGACTGGGTGATGAAACGCATGAACTAACTGCGATGCCAGAATTAATGAGAGAATTGAAACGTAGGTGATTGAATGCATCCTTTGACCGTTGAAAAAAAAAGTTGACAAAAATTCTACAATGCGCCGGACTTAATGAGAGAGTTGAAACATAGGTGATTGAATGCATCTTTTGACCGGTGAAAAAACGTCTACGGAAAATCTACAATGCTGGAACCGAATAAAAAGGAAAATTAGTAACTTAATTAAAGGAATATAAAATGGGTATTAGGGGTGACATTTAGTGCTTTTTTATCTTGGATAAATAGATTTTGTGTTGGATAAATATTTATTTTCTAAAGCATTTGTAAGAAATTGTACATCGGTAAAAAAAAGGCAAGTTCGGTTGTAACATATGAAGTAAAGGGGAAAATAAATTGTGAATGAAGGTTTGACTGGGTACACATGAATTAATTGTGATGCTGGAATTAATGAGAGAATTGAAACGTAGGTGATTGAATGCATCCTTTGACTTGTAACCGAGATTTAAATTAGACGGTCAAAATTGTCGTTACACTTTCACAAAATAAATTGAAGAGGAATATGGAAGGCTTTCAATTGTTGAGGGTAAGTGAAAGTTTAATCTTCTATTGCAACCGAGATTTTAATTAGACGGTCAAAACTGCCGTTACACTTTCACAAAATAAATTGAAGATGAATATGGAAGGCTGGAAGCCATAAAATTACATAGTAACCCAATTTAATTTCAAATTTTGTACACCATAACCCTAAATTAGATTTACCGAAATAAAAAATTGTAACAAAAATAAAAAAAAAGATTATTAGAGTAATATGTAAAAGATCTAAATATAACCAAAAAAATGTAAAAGATCTAAATACATTTCTATACAGTTCAATTACATGTGAAAGCACGATGGAAAAACATCTAATTGAGGAAATTGAAGATGAATATGGAAGGCTGGAAGCCATAAAATTACATAGTAACCCAATTTAATTTCAAATTCTGTACACCGTAACCCTAAATTAGATTTTACCGAAATACAAAATTGTAACAAAAATTAAAAAAGATTATTAAGAGTAATATGTAAAAGATCTAAATATAACAAAAAAATGTAAAAGATCTAAATACATCTCTATACAGTTCGATTACATGTGAAAGCATGATGGAAAAGCATCCGATTGAGGAGGAGTCTGCTAAAATCTGCTACCATCGGCTTGATGGTATCTTCGAATTGCCCAACGTCCATGGATTTGCAAAACCAGCCACCGAGATCTCGACTATGGCGAGGTCGACCGGAAGGAGCCGGGAAGGGAATCTTAATATTGCAGCCCACGAAGGATGAGGGACTTTAGGGCTACGTGAACGCAGGGTAGATGTGATGATAGGCAACCCCTTTTTTATATATATATTAAGATAGGATAGGATAACATGAGCTTTTCAAAATGGCCTATTGGGCTTGTATGAATATCTCATTTTTTTTAGAATTATCAATGTATGTAATAAATAGCAATGAACTACTCATTTATTGTTTTTGGGCAATGCCAATTTTATAATAGACTAGTGATGGCATGCCCGTGCTACGCACGGGCTATTGTTTCTTTCTTTCTTTTTTTAAGGAAAATTCACTTTTATTGAAGTGTTGTGTGCTTCGCACGGGCTTGTATTTGGGTTGTTGGATCTTTGTATAGGTGAAAACATATAATTGAGGCGGCATTCTCCTTAGAAATTAATAGAATAATTTGTTGCTTTAACATACAATGTACATTGTCGGCCAAGCACATACTTGCAATTGAAGCTTTTTTTTATTACGTAACTTGTGTGACCATGTGTGATACTCCATAGATTATTGTACATTACATTGTTTTTGATTAGGTATGTAACATTTCGTTGTTATTACTTGAGCCTATTTTTTAAAGTTTTAAATTCCATTTCATCCACTATATTAACTAACATCGTAAAATGACAGCAAACTATATACACATATTAAGAATTGAAGGTAATAGAAAAGATGGAAGAAAACATGCAGAAGAATAGAAATTTATAGGAATAAATTGACAATAAGTTTGACTTCGTTTTGATATTGATCATCTTTTCCCAATCATAAAACCACTCAAATTTTTTATACGTATGTATAGATTCACGGTGATGGCCGCTCTTATGGGACTACATGCGTGCATTCATTTCTGTATTTATAGAGTGATAGAGGTTATGCTTTGACTTCTGCAAAGAAGGGTCGGAACATAAAAAGACGAAAGGTTTAAGGCGGTTTTGAGAATGAGAATATTTAATTGTACTAAAGGATATGAAATGAATTACGTGGAGTCTTGGAATTCAAAGAGACATGAAGTTAAATTTAACTAATTTGACTATTTATCTTCCATAATCAAGTAGAGGGTTAATACAACTTCTAGTTTATTTGAGAGAGTTTTGTTTTTCTTTCGCATTTATTTCAATAATGAAAATAAGGGTATGTTGAGAAATATGCTTAAAAAACTCAACTTTTATAAGGATTATGATATGATTTGATGTATAGATTCATGGTGCTTATATGACTATATATGTGTGTTCATTTATTTATTTATAGAGCAATGGAGGTGATGCTTTGACTTGTGCAAAGAAGGGTCGGAATATAGAAAGAGCAAAGGTTCAATGCGGTTTCAGAATAAGAAAGGAATTTTATTTAATAGTAATAAAGGATAAGAAGTGAATTATGTGGACTCTTGGAATGCAAAGGGACGCGAAGCTTAATTTACTTAATTTGACTATTTATCTTTCCTAATTGAGTAGAAGGCTAATGCAATTTTCATTTTATGTGAGAGATTCATGGTGATGGCCTCTCTTATGTGACTGCATGTATGCATTCATTTCTGTATTTATAGAGTGATAGAGGTTATCCTTTGACTTCTGCAAAGAAGGATCGGGACATAAAAAGATAAAATGTTTAAGACGGTTTTTGAGAATGAGAATATTTAATTGTACTAAAGGATATGAAATGAATTACGTGGAGTCTTGGAATTCAAAGAGACATGAACTTAAATTTAATTAATTTGACTTTTTATCTTCCATAATCAAGTAGAGGGTTAATACAACTTCTATTTTATTTGAGAGTTTTTTTGTTTTTCTTTCGCATTTATTTCAAAAATGATCAATAATGAAAATAAGGTTATGTTTGAGAAATATGCTTAAAAAAACTCAACTTTATAAGGATTATGATATGATATGATGTATAGATTCATGGTGATGGACTCTCTTATAGGACTTTATGTGTGTGTTCATTTATTTATTTATAGAGCAATGGAGGCGATGCTTTAACTTGTGCAAAGAAGGGTCGGAACATAGAAATAGCAAAGGTTCAATGCGGTTTCAGAATAAGAAAGGATTTTTATTTAATAGTAATAAAGGATAAGAAGTGAATTATGTGGACTCTTGGAATTCAAAGGGACGCGAAGCTTAATTTACTTAATTTGACTATTTATCTTTCTTAATTGAGTAGAAGGCTAATGCAACTTTCATTTTATGTGAGAGATTTTAGTTTTTCTTTCACATTTATTTTCAAAAAGATGATTAAAGAAAATAAGGGCAACTGGGAAAATTTAAACAAAATCCAAGTTGAGTTTGAGGGCATACTTCTCAAATCTATTTAGATCTAAGAAGAAAATCGAGTTTCTGATGTAGAGGATCCCATATGTGGGCAACTACAGAGCATACTTCTCAAATCGATTTAGATCTAAGAAGAAAGTCGAGTTTCTAATGTAGAGGATCGTGGGCAACTACAGAGCATACTTCTCAAAAGAGAGGAAAAGAGGAAGATATTCTTGCACAATGGAAAATGTCTCTATTTATAGGTTAATAAGGAGGGATTGGGCTATTGGGCTAACCAAATTGGGCTGAACAAATTGGGTCGAGTAATAGGAATTCTAGAGGTTATTAATGATGTCAAGGCTATATTCAAAGGTAAGGGAAATAAAAAATGGGTCTTCAATGGAGGAGTAATGAAAATGCAAATTTACATGTAAGATTTCAAAGTCCCCTAATATTTATATGTATTAAGATTAAAAGATTAAGATTAGATAGATAGATATTAGATTAAATGTGTATTAGGGTATAATTAAATGTGGGCCTTCTATGAATTAGTATATTAGATTAAATGTGTATTAGGGTATAACTAATATGGGCCTTCTACAAATTAAATGTGTATTAGGATCACATTTAGTGTTTTTTAAATCCCCAAAGATTATAGTATATTAGGTTAGGATAAGATTAGGATTATCCATGTATGTAATAAATAACAATGAACTACTCATTTATTGTTTTTGAGCAATGCTAGTTTTACAATAGACTAGAGGTTGTTGCCCATGCTTCGCACTGGCTATAATATAAATTCATAATGTGATCAAAATTCACCATTGTATCATATTAATAAATGCATTTTTTTTGTATGTTCAATTGATCTAAATAACATTGATATTATCTAATCTTGTTGTTTATACTGAAATGAATATTTCTCGAATAAAATTAATATTATTAGCATTTCTATATAGGAGGGTGTTTTTTAAGTTTTCAAAGACAACTAAGGAGTACATAGTGGTAGTATATAAATAGATTAAATAAAATTAGATAGATTATTATTAAGATTAGCATAATATTTAGATACTAATATCACAATAGTAACTTTATTAGAAAATTAATCATTTCTTTTCAACATAAACTTTGAACTCCATTTGCAACGACCAAATAAAAATTAAGCACAACAAATTGAATCTTGGTATAGTAGGGTGGACTAAGCTATTTTAGAAATTTGTAAAAATTAGGATTATAAGTAGGATATTCTTCAGATAATTTGATTATTTATATAGTATTTTTATAAACCTTATTATTAGTTAACGTTATGATGTAGTGCATTATGAATAAAAGTATAAGAGATGATCCCATTAATTGCTTGAAATTTTCGTATAAGAGGGTGTTGATAGAAATCAATAGAAATTAGTATCACATATATTATTTTCTAGGAATGTCAAATTTATTAATAGGTAGCATCAACGCAAACAAAGTAATAACATTATCTAAGATCTAACCTTTCCTTACGAATCAATTCAGAACCACAATAGAGGATGGAAGAATACACAATTGAGAGATTGATCCCTGCAATCCATAAGCAAAAAGATATTTCATAGCTCAATCAGTTAGAAATTGCAAAGAAGAGCTCAATCAAATATTTCAGATTTTTCACAACATCATAAACAAACCCTTTCTGACCTTTCTTCCCTGCAACCAGAAACAAAATCGAAACCCAATTTGCAAAAATTAAACATCGATAGTACAGATAAAAAGAAGAAAATTTACATTACTATGAGGGCGTTTAGGGGCGTCGGTTGTATTTGAGCGTCGTGAAATCGGATAATGACGTTGCCGAGGAGAACGAAGGCAGTACGGTGCCAGAGAACGAAGGCATTCCGGCGGATTTCTCCTTCTCCATGAATTCTTCGAGCAAATCGAGCGTTGTTTTAGAGGATTTCTTAGGTCGTGTAAATATAGAGGAAGAGGAAGAAACGCTTGGATTAAAAAACGCCTATAATTAATGGAGTCAAATATATTGAGAAGAAAGAAATGCATAGAATTCAATGGGGAGGGATGTAAAGAGGAAGAAACTCTTGGATTAAAAAACGCCTACAATTAATGGAGTCAAATGTATTGAGAAGAAAGAAATGCATAGCATTCAATGGGGAGGGATGTAAAGAGGAAGAAACTCTTAGATTAAAAACGCCTACAATTAATGGAGTCAAATGTATTGAGAAGAAAGAAACGCATAGAATTCAATGGGGAGGGATGTAAATATGGAAGATTCTAAATATTTATGGTTTTTTGTACAACCTAAATAACATGTTTTTGGGCCGAGATAAGGTTGTGACTCAAATTGGGCCGAGATAATGTTGTGATTCAAATCTGAGATAATAGGAATTCTTGATGCGAAACATGTATTCAATCTGGGCCGAACAAACCCAAACAATGAGAAATCTGGGTCGGACGAATTGAAGGAACTCTTTGTGTGAATAAACATGTACAATAAGTGAATAAATATGTGCAATAAGTAGAGTATTAATTAGGGCAAAAATGCCAATTTATGAATAGGTAGCATCAACGCAAACAAAGTAATAACATTATCTAAGATCTAACCTTTCCTTACAAATCAATTCAGAACCACAATAGAGGATGGAAGAATACACAGTTGTGAGATTGAGCCCTACAATCCATAAGCAAAAAGATATTTCATAGCTCCATCAGTTAGAAATTGCAAAGAAGAGCTCAATCAAATATTTTAGATTTTTCACAACATCATAAACAAACCCTTTATGACCTTTCTTCCCTGCAACCAGAAACAAAATCGAAACCCAATTTGCAAAAATTAAACATCGATAGTACAGATAAAAAGAAGAAAATTTACATTACTATGAGGTCGTTTAGGGGCGTCGATTGTATTTGAGCGCCGTGAAATTGGATAATGACGTTGTCGAGGAGAACAAAGGCAGTACGGTGCCGGAGAACGAAGGCAGTCCGGCGGATTTCTCCTTCTCCACAAATTCTTCGAGCAAATCGAGCATTGTTTTAGAGGATTTCTCAGGTCGTGTAAATATAGAGGAAGAGGAAGAAACGCTTGGATTAAAAAACGCCTACAATTAATGGAGTCAAATGTATTGAGAAGAAAGAAACGCATAGAATTCAATGGAGATGGATGTAAAGAGGAAGAAACTCTTGGATTAAAAAACGCCTACAATTAATGGAGTCAAATGTATTGAGGAGAAAGAAACGCATAGAATTCAATGGGGAGGGATGTAAAGAGGAAGAAACTCTTGGATTGGAAAATGCCTACAATTAATGGAGTCAAATATATTGAGAAGAAAGAAATGTATAGAATTCAATGGGGAGGGATTTAAAGAGGAAGAAACTCATGGATTAAAAACGCCTACAATTAATGGAGTCAAATGTATTGAGAAGAAAGAAACGCATAGAATTCAATGGGGAGGGATGTAAATATGGAGGATTCTAAATATTTATGGTTTTTTGTACAACTAAATAACATGTTTTTGGGTCAAGATAAGGTTGTGATTCAAATTGGGCCGAGATAATGTTGTGATTCAAATTGGGCTGAGATAATAGGAATTCTTGATGCGAAACATGTATTCAAACTGGGCCGAACAAACCCAAACAATGAGAAATCTGGGCCGGACGAATTGAAGGAATTCTTTGTGCGAATAAACATGTACAATAAGTGAGTAAACATGTGCAATAAGTAGAGTATTAATTAGGACAAACAATGCCAATTTTAAGATATATTAAGATAAGATTAGATAGATTATACAATGTCGATGATTTTATCATATGTATCAAGCACATGTAATCACATAACCTGTTTTAAATCTTTGTTGATCTTTTCGTAGAAACATAGAAAGTAATCATAAGACTTCGATGCAAATAAAAGTCACAATTCATCACTCAAAAGTAATAAGATTATATGGATTAGTAAAAAAGAGGAAGCATTATGGATAAGAAAGAGAACATTATCTTAGTAGATAAAATGAGAAGAGCATAGATACCGGTACACAAACTGCCAACAAAGAAATGGTCAATGAGACTGATCTTTATGTATAGTATCTCAATGATGCGGGTAATGTTACTCGTGGTTGGTTGTGTAAATAGTATTTCCACCGACTAAACCATCTAATTTGAAATTCTCAAGTGATATCTATTTCGGCATTATAGATCTATCAAGCTTAGTATAATATAGGCAGAGGCCTCACACCCATCCATAAGAGCTATGGATTTCTTTGACAAACTAAACTCCAATATCATGAGAGTTGTACCCATAAAAAAGTATGATTATCTATGTATTTATAAAGTACTTTCTTCACGTCATGTTCTGCGTTCTTTATAACTTTATTCAGTACTTCATATAACGCCAAACCCTACACTTATGAGATTATCTAAAAGAATGATATAACCAGAAAATTTAGCATGTATTTTCATGTCTAAGAAGGTAGTTGTAACAATCGGCATCAACCAATTATTAATTCCATCGAAACAATTTATATATGTTGAAAGATTATAAATTCACATAATAAATATGCCATGGAAATACTTAATTGGTTCACGCCAAAGTTTCAACTACATATTGTTTTCATCCACACAAAATCATATCCCTCATGTAACCCGCAACACCATTTCAATTTGCAGATATCGATAAATTTTTATGAAACTTGTAGAAACAAACAATTCCAAACATCAAATAGTAATCCCCTAGGAATAGAGAAAAAAATTAAACCTGGAATGGTTGTAAATCTTAATGTTTTATCCCAAATTAAACCTTGAAGGGTCTGATGGCATAACCTATTGATAATGACAATCGGACCTATTGATAATGACAATCGCATAGGTAGAACAGGATCGCATCATCTGAAAAAGGGTCTGATGGCATAACCTATTGATAATGACAATCGGACCAAGTTGACCTCACAAAGAGATAAAGGTAGAGAGAGGAGATAAACTTTTAACGTTTTGCCAAAAAAAATCTTACAATTCGACCCATATCTCTCCATTGCAATCTATGTATGCTTCATCTTTGTTCTCAAACTAACCGTTATGAGCATAGTTGTATTTATAGGGTGAACAAATAGGGAAGAATGCAAGACCTTTGGGTGGAAAGAGTTAAGACGGAATACCGGTGCATTAGAAAGTGGAAATTGTAACACTCCATTAAGGTAGTGAAGAGGAATTGAAGGAGCAATAAAATGAGCCGTCAATTAAGAGCAAAGGAGTTTCAAATATCGACACAAAACTGATTAGGACTCTAAAAGAGCATCCAAAGATTTGTAACATGATTGTTTATAATTCTAACAAAAAATAATATTAATTTTACATTTTAACTAATTGAAAGGACAATTGATTAATATAGATTTTAGAGGAAAAGAAAATTTTAAAAGATTGACTTAGAGCACATTAACTATTTAAATTAATTCTATCAGATTAGGGGTTTGTTTGATAAGAGTCCCTTATTAATTATAAAGGACTTATTTGAAAACGTATCGATATTGTAAAACTAAAATGCTATAATATCATTATAATTTTATTGTACCAAACATTATTAATGTAAAAAATAAACTTATAATTGAAAATGCTATTATAATGACTTTAGGTGAACAAATCCTAGATGAGATTAGATTAGATGATGACTAATAGTAATAAAGGATGATTTTTTTTATTTGACTATTTATCTTCCCTAATTAATAGTTTTTATTTGCGAGTTTTTAGTTTCTTTTTCATAGTTATTTCAAGAATAATAAAACGGTAAATTGGGAATTTTAAAAAAAACCAAGTCGAGTTTGAACAACGGAACTGAATTCAGAAGGGCGAAAGAATTGTAAAGGATGAGGTGTAATAACCATTTAAAATGCAAAAGGTGAGGTGTAATGACAATTTAGAACATCAGAATATGCGAAGCTCTAGCCATTGATGAGGAAAAGACCAAAGCCTTATACGTTAATTAATTAATAGCCCTGGACATTAAGTGAGTTTAGAGTGAGGGTAAAATGGAAAGTAGTTAGAAATAGCATCTAGGTGAAAACTAATTCAACAATAATAATTCCCCATTAATAGAGAATAACATGAAATCATGTATTCCTACTATAGTTTTTTATTCAGATGAAATGTTCAATTATGGTGTTAGTTGTTTAAAGTAGTTAGAGATAATTGAGTAATGTTCTCTTGAAATTTGGATAGCTTTTTAGATGTGTGATTGGGTCAGTAGTGTTTTGGTTCAAGATTGAAATTTCATACAGATAATACATGGATTTGGAGATATCAGTTTCTGTAAGTTTTAACACGATTAACTTCTCACAGTTTTATTCCCTGGCTAATAGTGTAAGGAGAAAGAATAACCAGAATTCATGGAGAATAATCAGTTTATCAATTATATTAGAAAAATTTGACATTGACAATGCAAAACCAATACAAATCAAGTATACCAATACAATGAAATTGAAACTGTAAATTATATCAAGAAAATTTGACATTGGTGTTGAGAAAGAAAGTTAATTAGACTTTGTAGACCCTTATCAACAATAACGTTTAACTTCTTTTGACAAATTACAAAGTTTCGTGGCCTTGTTGGAGTCATTTCACATGATTTTGACGAGCCACATAACGTGTGTCGTTATGCTCAATCAAATGTAAAATACCTATCCACTACTCTAGCTAGTAGAGTGATAAGAAAGGGTCGATCCCACGAAGAGTCAGAGAATTGAATTCTTATATAGACAATATGGTTGACAATTTAGTAACCGGGGGGGGGGGTTGATGGATTAATCTAAATAATGAATTCGAGTAAACAATACTTAAAAGAACATACTTCGTTCAATCAACATCCAAACAATAGATTAGCATGTTCATCATTGACAATTTATTTTCCCTAAGATCAACAGTCCATATGATTTGTCCTAAATCTTGTTCAAATATCGCTATTGGTCCAACTAGTCCCAATAGCTCTAACTAGTCTATAACCCTAAAACTATCAGGATTAAACAACATAGCAGTAGTAAGTTTAGGAATGAATATGTGCATGAAATATCCTAGATCCAAGATTGATATTAATCATGCATTCAACTCTCTACAATCTCAAGGTCAACTAGTCCTAGTGATTGCTTATGCTACCTAATGGTTAGGCTCTCCAACTAGGAAAAACCTAAACCTAGCAGTATGAATCAATCTAATCTACCTAAATGGCCAGTCCAGATAGTCAAATTCAATGCAACAAATAATTAAAGCACAAGAGAAGAAACAATTAAAATCATGAGCTAGAACAAAGGTGGAATGTCTTACAAACCAAACTGGTCTGAAGGTTTCAGGGATTCAACGAAATGCAAAATGAACTAGTGAAGCATAATCCCAAAGTACGTAGAAAATGATAAGAACAATTGATAATCCTAATAGAGGTAGCCCTAAGTATTATATATCCAAAGGCTACACTCAAAACCTAGAAATGATAGGAGAAAAGGCCTGAAGCAAGTAGCAACTCATGAAGCCCATCCAAGTGCTCGACCCAATGCATGAGCGGTCGCACCATGTCTCAGTTATTCCCAGACAAGTGGCACGGTCGCGCGGTGTAGCGGCAGTCGCGCTCATGTTACTGGGGCCATGCGCGGTCGCGCCAGAAGTGGCGTGGTTGCGCCACTGCCTAGCTTCTGCCTTCACTTGGTAAATTCCTCTGAAATGATGTAATGTGCCATACGAACTCCAAATGCCGAATTAAACCTAAATCTCTACTCTTTTGCCTCTGAAAGACGTTAAGAACCGATGCCAATGCTGTACTAAACAACGCTTATCAAATTCCCCCACGCATAGTTCTTGATCATCCTCAAGCAAGCTGCAATCAACTCACTCTCCCTTCGATGCCCGCGACTTTGACCCGTGTGGAAGTAACTTGACGGCAATTATCCTCATATCAACAATGTCGCTGCGACTATATCTGAGAATACCCTGCATGTAGCTCGTGCATCTGTGCGAATAGACTCTCCTGCCACTCTTGTGTAGACGGCCCTGCTGGGGCGTCCTATCCCATGGCCTGCTAGGGTACCTCCGGTGCATTGTCCTTGATGGCGGCTTCGTCGGGTGCTACGTAGAATAGATGGATGGGCCCGTAGATGAAATTCCGGTGCAAATTAATGGTGTGGGCCCCCGTTCAACCAGACTTCCGGGTCCAGTTGCCATGATCTCCACTCATTAAACCAGAACACACCAGAGTACGCTCATTATACGTGTAAGGCTCCATAGAAGTATCTTCACCGGACAATGTATCCACTATCACATTACAGGTAGCAAGGACAAGCAGCGTGATCATCCCACCAAAGCCGATCTTCCCATCTGTCTTCATCCGGGCATTCTTGCACGCCATCAGGAAGAGGGTGATCCAATCAGGCGTGCTAGCGTACTCCTGCATCAGACTATAGACGTACCATAGATCGTATGTTGATAACTTGTTACGCTTGCCTTTACCAAAGAACGTGCCCACGAGTACCTTGTGGGCCAGACGAAGACACGGGTGGAACAAGTTATAATTGTACTCATCTTTTCCCCTGTGTGGGGCGCCTGCAATGATGTAGAAGAACTCCTGTAGGCGGGTTTGGACCGCCGTGTCATAATCCCGGGTGGGGTTCTTTGTAACCCCAAAAATCTATTTCATACGGTCGATGGACACCGACCTCAACCTTTTCTTGTATGTGAAGGAGATGCCCTCCACTTCACCTATTTCAGCATCCTTGTCCTCCCTAAGCGACACGAGGAACTCCTTTGTGATCTTAGAAAGGTCAGAGCTGTGAGCTCGACGAAACCACTGAACCCGGTGTTTTCGAACATGTCCTCCGTACAGTCCAACATACCCATCCTTTCCAGCGTATCCATATCAAAGAATTTTGTGGCCATAATGGGCTTGCCGTCTATGATGTTTGCAACCGACGGTCCTTGTGAGCGACCCCCGGAGGACGAACCAACCTCTTTCCTCGAACGCTTTGACATTCTCAAGCAATCGACAACATAAATAACACAAGCAACAATCCAACGCACACTCCAACAATGATACAACTCCGGCAAGAGGCAAAATTGACAATAGCTAGACCGTTCGATGATTTACAGGAGTAGGCGTGGTCGCGTGTAGCGTTCTAGAAAGGTGGTGCAGTTGCGTGTTTTTTAGCGCGATCGCGCTACTGGAAAGTCAATGGCGCGGTCCCGTGTTCTTGAGTGCGGTTGTGTCTTCGAATGTTTTCATTGCCAATCGGAGCTTTTTCTCCTAGAAAAAATACCGAAATGAGTGCTAGGAGGGTGGATTTGGCCTCTTGTGGATGGATTTTGAGGTAATGGGTGTGGAATTTTGGTTGATATGAAATTTGGGGAAAGAGGGATTTGTTTGTGTGGAATTTGGGAAGATTTAGGATGGAGGAGAATGGAGGAGTATGTACGTGGAGATTTGGGGAGGAATGGAGAGGAAAGAGTGAGATTTGATGTGGGATTCTTGAGGAGAAAGGTGGCTAGGGTATGAGTTCTTGTGAAGGGTGAATGAAGAAAGGGGAAGAAGAAGATGGGTTATGTGGGTTGTTATTATTTTATTTTTATTTTATGTACTTAATTTTTTATTTGTATTTTCATAGCTGGCCCCGAAAGGCGCGTGGTCGCGCGCCAAGTGGCACGGTCACGCGAGCTCTCAGTAATGGGCGCACGGTCGCTCGTTATAAGACTTGGTCGCGCATTTGCAGAACGTGTTGCGTGGTCATGCGCACTGTGGCACGGTTGCGTCTTCTTTCCGGTTCCATCCAACTCTTTTTTGTATGGGGAAAAACAATAAGCAGTACCTTGGGTTGCCTCCCGAGCAGCGCCGTGTTTTAAGTCTTCGGCTAGACTTATGACTCTGCTTCTAATCATTCGCCCCCGGCTCTTCGAGAGTCGCTTCTTCTAAGTATCCCTTATTTAACCCTTCTTGATACGGTTTGATCCTTTGGCCATTTACCTTGAATATGTTGTGCTTTTCTGGGTCGTAGAGATCAACCACATCGTAAGGAAGTTGCGAGCTATGGTGTATGTCCCATTCCAACGGGACTCAGTTTTCCCGGGAAGAGTTGCAACCGAGATTGGTACAACAGGACTTTGTCTCCTACTTTAATGTTCTTCTGCAATATATGCTTATCATGTCAGGCTCGCGTCTTTTCCTTGTAGATCATCACATTCTCGTATGCATCCTTGCGTATCTCGTCTAATTCGATGATTTGCATCCTCCTCATGTCTCCTGCCTCATCAATCTCCATGTTACACTTTTGTACTGCCCACCACGCCTTGTGTTCCAGTCCCACTAGAAGATGACATGCCTTCCCATATACCATCCGGAATGGAGACATTCCAATTGGCATCTTATACACAGTTTGGTAGGCCCAAAGGGTGTCGTTTAGCCGTGAGATCCAGTCTTTCCTGTTTGGAGCTACCGTATTCTCTAGAATTCCCTTGATTTGTCTTTTGGAGACTTCCACTTGGCCGTTAGATTGTGGGTGGTAAGCTATGGAGATCCTTTTTGTGACGTGGTACCTCTTTATGAGTGTGCTCATTGTCTTGTTGCAAAAATGGGTTCCCTGATCACTAATGATAGCCTTTGGAATTCCAAAATGATAGAATATATGTTCCTTTAGGATACCTGCCACTACTTTAGAGTCATTTGTCTTGGCCTTCGCTTCCACCCATTTGGAAACGTAGTCCACCGCAACCAAAATATATATATTCCCATTGGAGTTCGTAAAAGGCCCCATAAAGTCAATACCCCAGAAATCAAAATTTTCACAAAAGAATAATGGTGATTGCGGCATCTCATCCCTTCTGGATATCTTTCCGACCCTCTGACATCGCTCGCAGGTTTTGCAAAAGGTAAACACATCTCAAAAGATGGTCGTCCAATATAAGCCTGCTTCCAAAGTGACCGCCACAAGAATGTGAATGACAAAAAGTTAGGACAGATTATACCTCGTTATCTGGGAGACATCGTCGGATAATCCTGTCAGCATAGTATTTCCACAAGTATGGATCATCCCAAATGTACAATTGGCTTTCACGCTTGATCTTGTCCCTTTGTGATCTAGAGAAATTTGGCGGGAACTCTCCTAGAACAATGTAGTTCACTACATCCGCGAACCAAGGTTTGAATGACTTGAGCACTAAAATCTCCACTTCGGGGTCCTGACGGGATAATGCTCGACACCGTGGACAGTTTGTATAACATTTGGTCTAGGAACTCCGCAAGGATTAGAGTTCGAGGCTCTGTGTCGTCTTGAATGGTTCTACTCAGATGGTCCGCCACCAAGTTTTCGACACCCTTTTTATCCCTTATTTCCACGCCGAACTTGCTCAATAATAGAATCCATCGAATAAGTCATGGTTTTGAATCTTTCTTTGTCATCAGGTACAAGAATGTTGCGTGATCCGTATGGACAATTACCTTGGTTCCCAACAAATATTGTCTGAACTTTTCCAGGGTGAAAACAACGGCTAACAACTCTTTCTCGGTGGTGGAGTAGTTCTGATGCGCCTCATTCAGTATGCTAGAGACGTAGTAGATTACATGCATCGCTCTTCCTACTTCCTGACCAAGGATTGCCCCTACTGCGTAATCGCTAGCGTCACACATTATCTCGAATGGGATAGTCCAATCCGGTGCCTTGATGATGGGTGCTTCCGTAAGGTGAGTCTTTAATGTGTCAAACGCCTTCTTGCATTTGATGGTTAGCTCAAAAATCACCTCCTTTTCAAAAGTTCGCACAAGGGTGCTGAGATTTTGGAGAAGTCTTTGATGAACCGTCTATAGAAT
The DNA here is from genome assembly GCF_046119375.1 of Phyllobates terribilis. Taxonomy (NCBI): domain Eukaryota; kingdom Metazoa; phylum Chordata; class Amphibia; order Anura; family Dendrobatidae; genus Phyllobates; species Phyllobates terribilis. Next base: position 37,659 of record NW_027369320.1, read on the forward strand.
CTTGCGTGTCCCAAGAAGGATCTCACATCCTTAACGTTGTTGGGGTAAGATAGAGATTGAATAACGTCTATCTTGGCCTTGTCTACTTCAATCCCTTTGGCCGAGACGATATGACCTAGAACAATTCCTGCTCCACCATGAAATGACATTTTTCTGAGTTGAGCACCAAATTCGTGTCTACACATCTCCGTAGTAGAAGGGCCAAGTGATCCAGGAAGTTATCAAAGCTGTCCCTGTGCACTGTGAAATCTTCCATGAAGACCTCTATAAAATCTTCTATATATCTTGAAAAGATGCTCACCAAGCAGCGTTTAAAGGTTCCTGGTGCGTTACACAAACCAAATGGCATCCTGTGGTATACAAAGGTGCCAAATGGGGATGTAAATGTGGTCTTCTCTTGGTCTTCTGGAGCGATGGTGATTTGAAAGTACCCCGAATACCCATCCAAGAGGCAGTAGTATGGTCTGCCGGCCAATCTCTCAAGCATCTGGTCAATGAACGGCAGAGGGAAGTGATCCTTCTTGGTTACCACTTTCAGCTTGCAGTAATCGATGCAAACTTGCCATCCAGTCTGGGCTCTCATTGGGACTAACTCGCCTTGCTGGTTTTCCACTACCGCAACACCTCCCTTTTTAGGGACGGCATGCGTTGGGCTTACCCACTGGCTGTATGAGATCGGGAAAATCATACCAGCTTGTAGAAGCTTCAGCACTTCCTTCTTGACCAACTCCATCATTGGTGGGTTTATCCTTTGTTGTGGTTGCCTAGAGGGTTTCACTCCTTCGTCTAACAAGATGCGGTGCATACATGTGGCGGGGCTGATTCCTTTAATGTATGTGATTGTCCATCCCATCGCCTCAATATTATCCTTTAGCACTCCCACCAGTTTTTCTTCGTGCTTCTCTGATAGCTTGCTAGAGATGATTACTGGTAGGGTATCCCCCTCACCTAGGAAGGCGTACTTTAGGTATCCCGGTAGTTGCTTGAGCTCAATCTTAGGTGCCTGCACAATAGAGGGGAGAAACCTCTCGCTCTCCAATGTTAGTGACATGGGCCCACCAACCAAATGCACATCAACTGCACTAAGATTCTCTAAGATCATATCTACATCAGGTCCTGGTTCAACACTATTTTATATGTTCGATTTTAGAGAACCATTACCATCTAGGTTGAAGGAAGCCTAAACTACAAAGTCAAGCATAGCAAGGGAGAAAATAGTGGCAGCATCCTCTATAGGATGTTTCATAGCATCAAAAAGATTGAACTCAATGACCTCTCCATAAAATGCCAATGTTAGTGATCCACTAGCTAGATCTATCCTAGTGTTAGCTGTTCTCACGAAGGGCCTACCTAAAAATATGGGTGTTGCTTTCCCATCATGTTCTATATCTAAGACGATGAAATCAGCAGGAAATATTAGCTTGTCAACCATGACTAAAACGTCCTCAACTATTCCCTTGGGGTATACTGTGGACCTATCAGCCAGTTGAATCACTATTCCAGTTTCTAATAGGGGTCCTAATCCTAACAATTTGTACAGGGAGTATGGAATCATATTAATGGATGCACCTAGATCTAACATGGACTTTCCAAAGTGAGTCTCACCTATACAACATGGGATGCTTACCATTCCAGGGTCACTGTGCTTCTTGGACATGCGCCTCTGCACCACGGCCGACACTTGCTCGCTCACCGTGATCTTCTGTTGTCCTCTTAACCTCTGGTTCCTTTTCATCGTGCATAACTCTTTCAAGAACTTGGCGTATCGAGGGACACTCTTGATCACACTTGCTAAAAATCTCGAACAATTCCTTTTGTTTTCTGGCCTCCTTGTATCTCTAAGCGCTTCAGGGAAAGGTGTTGGAGGCTTCTGGGATCCGAGTGGTGGAAAGTTTGGGCGCACATGGTTGCTTTGGCACAGCCTAAAATCACCTCTTGGATCATCTATCTTCTCTGCGTCATCGGGTGGTGGTGTGGATTGTGTTGATTTCGGATGCTCCATGTCAACAACAGCGGTGACGCGGTTGCGCTCTATACAGACGCGGTAGCACGGACCCTCAGAAACATCAACGCAATCGCGCGAGGTAGAGGCGCGGTCGCGCTCTGCCTCAGAGACAGTGTAACGGTCGCGCACTAAGTTCTGTAAAATCGCGGACTTGGGGCGGTCACGCGGCTCCTCAGAAACCCATGTACGGTTGCGCGTGTCAGGGAATGGTTGCGCCTGTGGTTCTGCGGCTATGTCTTTCTCTTCCGTCATAGGGGTCCTGTCCAAGTTCTTCCTGCTTCTTAGCACTGTTGGGCAGCCATTTCTACTATTTGATCTTGCCATTTCGTAAATGGGAGATGACACGACACCTTGTATAACATCAACCATTTGTGTTAGACCAGCAAAAATCTTGAAAACATCAGTCGTAGAGGGGTTCGGTTCCGCAGATGGATCCATCGTTCGCCACTCGACTCTTGCAACCTTTTGCACTTCATCCGCCTCATTTGCGGGTTTTGTCTTGCTCTCTAGTTGCTATATGGGGGTTGTTTCATAGCTCCTAGCGCTTTCCGCCATATAATGCAGTCTCTCCATGCCTTCCTCAGTGCTTCTGTGAAGAACGTTCCCTTCGCATGCGGCATCCACCATCCTTCTTTATGAATTGAGCAGCCCATTGATTACGAAGATTGCCAAATTATCTTCATCATATCCATGGAAAGGGAAACTTGCACCAACCAATTGAACCACCCCAAATAGTTGTGAAGGGTTTCTGCCTCTCGTTGTACTATGTGTGAGATTTCTTTCTTAAGCGCGTTGACCTTTGCAGCTGGGAAGTATTTATTTAGGAACTCCCTGTTCAGCTTCTCCCAGCTAGATATAGACCTCTCCGGTAGGTGATAGTATCGGGCCTGTGCATCGTCTCTTAGGGCAAATCCGAATGCCCTCAGCTTGATCTGCTCTTAGGGGGTGTTTGACGGTTTTGCGAACACACAGATGTTGTGGAACCGTTTGAGGTGCATTATTGGATCCTCCTCAGACCGACCATGAAAAATGGGTAGCAACATTATCAATGAAGGTTTAATGTGGACTGAAACATTGCCCGGGGTGGCCGGTAGGACCACAGCCTGATGTTGTCGTGACATGTTGAAGTTTATCTTAGCAATCAATTTCCGGCAACTACCATTATTCTGCTGGTTCGCATTTCTGCCTGAGAGTTGCTTCTTCCTTCCTGAATTATCTCAACAAGAAGGTGATTAGTAGTACGGATGCTGATATAGGTCAACACCAATGTGAATAAGATTAAAAAGAAAAGAATCAAATTTTGACTCCCGACAACGACGCCAAATTTGATGAGCCACAAAACGTGTGTCGTTATGATCAATCAAATATAAAATACCTATCCACTACTCTAGCTAGTAGAGTGGTAAGAAAGGATCGATGCCACGAAGAGTCAGAGAATTCAATTCTTATGCAGAAAATATGATTGATAATTTAGCAACCAAAGGTTTTTTTAAGGATTAATCTAACTAATGAATTCGAGTAAACAATACTTAAAAGAACACACTTCGTTCAATCAACACCCACACAATAGATCAGCAGGTTGATCATTGACAATCTATTTTCCCTAAGCTCAACAGTCCACATGATTTGTCCTAAATCATGTTCAATTGTCCCTATTGGTCCAACTAGTCACAATAGCTCTAACTAGTCTATAATCCTGAAACTATCAGGATTAAACAACCTAGCAGCATTAAGTTCAGGTACGAATAGATACATGAAATATCCTTGATCCAAGATTGATATTAATCATGCATTCAACTCTATACAATCTCAAGGTCAACTAGTCCTAGTGATTGCTTATGCTACCTAATGGTTAGGCTCTCCGAATTACCCCTAAATCTCTGCTCTTTTGCCTCTGAAAGACGTTCAGAACCGCTGCCAACGTTGTACTAAACAACGCTTATCAATTTTCAGATTCAATACAACAGATATGATGTCAGAGGCTAAACTATAACTTAACAGACCTAAACTGTAATTGTGACACCATTTAAATGACATCAGGTTGAGAGGGATTAAGTGAGAATAAAAAAAACACTTATGGACCCTAAAATCGAGTCAATACATTTTAATTGGACAAAATAAAATCCATGCTCCGATATTTGCCTTGTGTATTCATCACATCCCACTTTCTACACACCAGCACCTTGATTCGCGGCTTGGTTCCCACATGCAACGCGTCGAGACCCACATAGATCAAGTGGAGCCTTTCCTTTGTCCATTGATATTGATTTGGGGATGAAAAGCAAGAGAAGGAGATATGTTAGGGCTGGAATAAGGAAAGGAAGTAGAAATAAGGCACTTATTGAGCAAACCTCTCGGGTCAAATGCATTACAGTGGAAAAGAGGGTAGTTGTAACAATTGACATCAACCAATTATTAATTCCATCCGAATAATCTATATATGCTGAAAGATTATAAACTCACTTAATAAATATGCCATGGAAATAGCTAATTGGTTCATGCCAAAGCTTCAACAACATACTGTGTTCATCCACACAAAATCATATCCCTCGTATAACCCACAACACCATTTCAATTTGCAAATATCGATAAATTTTTATGAAACTTGTAGAAACAAACAATTCCAAACATGAAATTTATCCCCTAGGAACAAAGAAATAAATTAAACCTAGAATGGTAGTAAATCTTAATGTTCATTCCAAATTAAACCTTGAATGGTAGTAATTCGTCCTTAATATTGAGTACTATAACTGACGATTGAACACCATCGGCTAGGCAGATCAGGATCGCATCATCTGAAAAAGGGTATGATGGCATAATCTATTGATAATGACAATCGAACCAAGTTGAACACACAAAGAGATAGAGATACAGAGAGGTGATAAACTACATCCATCCAGATTGTTTTAATCCATACAACGACCTCCTCAACTTTATAGAAAATAATCCACAAGGTTTAGAGTTATCAGGCAGTTTTATTCCTTCCTGAACTCTCATACAAATATATGTATCAAGTGACCCATATAATTATGCAGCCACTACATCCATAAGACGCATATGTAATTTCTCAAATACAGTCATGCCAATGAGAAACCTCAATGTAGTTGCATCAATCACATGGGAGTATGTTTCATCATAGTCAACTCCAGGAATTTGAGAGAAACCTTGGCTACAAGTCTTGCCTTATACCCGACAACTCCATTTTTCTTATTTAGTTTTCTTACGAAAACCCATTTGTAACCCATCGGCTTTATACCCTTTGGTGTATAGACCACGGGGCAAAAAACTTCTCGCTTCTCAAGCGATCTTAGTTCTGAATATATGGACTCTTTACATTTTGGCCAATTGATGCAATCTTGGCATGCAATCAGACAATACAAGGTGAACGTGAGGAGACCTCGACCCTAGAATCCTCCTTGGACATATACTTAGTATATAGTTATTATGTACTTTATTATTAATTAACATTTTCATCTTTTTATGCATTTCCTATTTTGGATGTGTGCTTCTCTTATGCTTAAGAGGGTCGGCCCATCGTTAGAATAAGGCCCAAGCCCACTAGGGTTTTGGAAGTTTTCCTTTGACTATATATATCCTACTTGTATTTCTTTTACAATTACGTTGAGTTTATACAATTTAGAAGTTGAGACGATCTCCTCTTTTGCATCGGTGTCGAACCCGGTTCTGTCTCGCACCTCCACGATCCATTATCATTACACGTTTTAGTTCTCAAACACAATAAAAAAGTCAAAGACCCGGTGAACGTGTTCGGTCTAGATTTGCACTCAAGACGAATCGACACACCACATCGATTTTGAATCACCAATCTTTCCTCTGACGACATTCATCGATCAATTTTGGCTCAATGTCTTAGTCTTCGGACA
>NW_027369321.1:0-43545 GCF_046119375.1 Phyllobates terribilis
GTTTGAAGCTACTGACTGAATGAAAGGAGCTGGCATCTCACTCTCTTTGAATCTTCTTTATCATGCTAGGATTAACAGGAAAAAGCTAAAAATTTCAGAATTGCACCGTGCAATGTGGAGATATTACTGTTTGTGCATTTACAATATTCATTGATTTTTGCCATTGAAAAACATGTTTTCATATACCAGAAATGTTTGAAGCTACTGACTGAATGAAAGGAGCTGGCATCTCACTCTCTTTGAATCTTCTTTATCATGCTAGGATTAACAGGAAAAAGCTAAAAATTTCAGAATTGCACCGTGCAATGTGGAGATATTACTGTTTGTGCATTTACAATATTCATTGATTTTTGCCATTGAAAAACGCTCCAGAAATGTTTGAAGCTACTGACTGAATGAAAGGAGCTGGCATCTCACTCTCTTTGAATCTTCTTTATCATGCTAGGATTAACAGGAAAAAGCTAAAAATTTCAGAATTGCACCGTGCAATGTGGAGATATTACTGTTTGTGCATTTACAATATTCATTGATTTTTGCCATTGAAAAACTGTACCAGAAATGTTTGAAGCTACTGACTGAATGAAAGGAGCTGGCATCTCACTCTCTTTGAATCTTCTTTATCATGCTAGGATTAACAGGAAAAAGCTAAAAATTTCAGAATTGCACCGTGCAATGTGGAGATATTACTGTTTGTGCATTTACAATATTCATTGATTTTTGCCATTGAAAAACATGTTTTTCATATACCAGAAATGTTTGAAGCTACTGACTGAATGAAAGGAGCTGGCATCTCACTCTCTTTGAATCTTCTTTATCATGCTAGGATTAACAGGAAAAAGCTAAAAATTTCAGAATTGCACCGTGCAATGTGGAGATATTACTGTTTGTGCATTTACAATATTCATTGATTTTTGCCATTGAAAAACATGTTTTCATATACCAGAAATGTTTGAAGCTACTGACTGAATGAAAGGAGCTGGCATCTCACTCTCTTTGAATCTTCTTTATCATGCTAGGATTAACAGGAAAAAGCTAAAAATTTCAGAATTGCACCGTGCAATGTGGAGATATTACTGTTTGTGCATTTACAATATTCATTGATTTTTGCCATTGAAAAACATGTTTCATATACCAGAAATGTTTGAAGCTACTGACTGAATGAAAGGAGCTGGCATCTCACTCTCTTTGAATCTTCTTTATCATGCTAGGATTAACAGGAAAAAGCTAAAAATTTCAGAATTGCACCGTGCAATGTGGAGATATTACTGTTTGTGCATTTACAATATTCATTGATTTTTGCCATTGAAAAACATGTTCATATACCAGAAATGTTTGAAGCTACTGACTGAATGAAAGGAGCTGGCATCTCACTCTCTTTGAATCTTCTTTATCATGCTAGGATTAACAGGAAAAAGCTAAAAATTTCAGAATTGCACCGTGCAATGTGGAGATATTACTGTTTGTGCATTTACAATATTCATTGATTTTTGCCATTGAAAAACTGTTTCATATACCAGAAATGTTTGAAGCTACTGACTGAATGAAAGGAGCTGGCATCTCACTCTCTTTGAATCTTCTTTATCATGCTAGGATTAACAGGAAAAAGCTAAAAATTTCAGAATTGCACCGTGCAATGTGGAGATATTACTGTTTGTGCATTTACAATATTCATTGATTTTTGCCATTGAAAAACTGTTCATCCAGAAATGTTTGAAGCTACTGACTGAATGAAAGGAGCTGGCATCTCACTCTCTTTGAATCTTCTTTATCATGCTAGGATTAACAGGAAAAAGCTAAAAATTTCAGAATTGCACCGTGCAATGTGGAGATATTACTGTTTGTGCATTTACAATATTCATTGATTTTTGCCATTGAAAAACATGTTTTCATATACCAGAAATGTTTGAAGCTACTGACTGAATGAAAGGAGCTGGCATCTCACTCTCTTTGAATCTTCTTTATCATGCTAGGATTAACAGGAAAAAGCTAAAAATTTCAGAATTGCACCGTGCAATGTGGAGATATTACTGTTTGTGCATTTACAATATTCATTGATTTTTGCCATTGAAAAACATGTTTTTCATATACCAGAAATGTTTGAAGCTACTGACTGAATGAAAGGAGCTGGCATCTCACTCTCTTTGAATCTTCTTTATCATGCTAGGATTAACAGGAAAAAGCTAAAAATTTCAGAATTGCACCGTGCAATGTGGAGATATTACTGTTTGTGCATTTACAATATTCATTGATTTTTGCCATTGAAAAACATGTTTTCATATACCAGAAATGTTTGAAGCTACTGACTGAATGAAAGGAGCTGGCATCTCACTCTCTTTGAATCTTCTTTATCATGCTAGGATTAACAGGAAAAAGCTAAAAATTTCAGAATTGCACCGTGCAATGTGGAGATATTACTGTTTGTGCATTTACAATATTCATTGATTTTTGCCATTGAAAAACGTCCAGAAATGTTTGAAGCTACTGACTGAATGAAAGGAGCTGGCATCTCACTCTCTTTGAATCTTCTTTATCATGCTAGGATTAACAGGAAAAAGCTAAAAATTTCAGAATTGCACCGTGCAATGTGGAGATATTACTGTTTGTGCATTTACAATATTCATTGATTTTTGCCATTGAAAAACAGTTCATCCAGAAATGTTTGAAGCTACTGACTGAATGAAAGGAGCTGGCATCTCACTCTCTTTGAATCTTCTTTATCATGCTAGGATTAACAGGAAAAAGCTAAAAATTTCAGAATTGCACCGTGCAATGTGGAGATATTACTGTTTGTGCATTTACAATATTCATTGATTTTTGCCATTGAAAAACAGTTTTTCATATACCAGAAATGTTTGAAGCTACTGACTGAATGAAAGGAGCTGGCATCTCACTCTCTTTGAATCTTCTTTATCATGCTAGGATTAACAGGAAAAAGCTAAAAATTTCAGAATTGCACCGTGCAATGTGGAGATATTACTGTTTGTGCATTTACAATATTCATTGATTTTTGCCATTGAAAAACAGTTCATCAGAAATGTTTGAAGCTACTGACTGAATGAAAGGAGCTGGCATCTCACTCTCTTTGAATCTTCTTTATCATGCTAGGATTAACAGGAAAAAGCTAAAAATTTCAGAATTGCACCGTGCAATGTGGAGATATTACTGTTTGTGCATTTACAATATTCATTGATTTTTGCCATTGAAAAACATGTTTTTCATATACCAGAAATGTTTGAAGCTACTGACTGAATGAAAGGAGCTGGCATCTCACTCTCTTTGAATCTTCTTTATCATGCTAGGATTAACAGGAAAAAGCTAAAAATTTCAGAATTGCACCGTGCAATGTGGAGATATTACTGTTTGTGCATTTACAATATTCATTGATTTTTGCCATTGAAAAACGTCCAGAAATGTTTGAAGCTACTGACTGAATGAAAGGAGCTGGCATCTCACTCTCTTTGAATCTTCTTTATCATGCTAGGATTAACAGGAAAAAGCTAAAAATTTCAGAATTGCACCGTGCAATGTGGAGATATTACTGTTTGTGCATTACAATATTCATTGATTTTTGCCATTGAAAAACATGTTTTTCATATACCAGAAATGTTTGAAGCTACTGACTGAATGAAAGGAGCTGGCATCTCACTCTCTTTGAATCTTCTTTATCATGCTAGGATTAACAGGAAAAAGCTAAAAATTTCAGAATTGCACCGTGCAATGTGGAGATATTACTGTTTGTGCATTTACAATATTCATTGATTTTTGCCATTGAAAAACATGTTTTTCATATACCAGAAATGTTTGAAGCTACTGACTGAATGAAAGGAGCTGGCATCTCACTCTCTTTGAATCTTCTTTATCATGCTAGGATTAACAGGAAAAAGCTAAAAATTTCAGAATTGCACCGTGCAATGTGGAGATATTACTGTTTGTGCATTTACAATATTCATTGATTTTTGCCATTGAAAAACATGTTTTTCATATACCAGAAATGTTTGAAGCTACTGACTGAATGAAAGGAGCTGGCATCTCACTCTCTTTGAATCTTCTTTATCATGCTAGGATTAACAGGAAAAAGCTAAAAATTTCAGAATTGCACCGTGCAATGTGGAGATATTACTGTTTGTGCATTTACAATATTCATTGATTTTTGCCATTGAAAAACGTCCAGAAATGTTTGAAGCTACTGACTGAATGAAAGGAGCTGGCATCTCACTCTCTTTGAATCTTCTTTATCATGCTAGGATTAACAGGAAAAAGCTAAAAATTTCAGAATTGCACCGTGCAATGTGGAGATATTACTGTTTGTGCATTTACAATATTCATTGATTTTTGCCATTGAAAAACATGTTTTTCATATACCAGAAATGTTTGAAGCTACTGACTGAATGAAAGGAGCTGGCATCTCACTCTCTTTGAATCTTCTTTATCATGCTAGGATTAACAGGAAAAAGCTAAAAATTTCAGAATTGCACCGTGCAATGTGGAGATATTACTGTTTGTGCATTTACAATATTCATTGATTTTTGCCATTGAAAAACATGTTTTTCATATACCAGAAATGTTTGAAGCTACTGACTGAATGAAAGGAGCTGGCATCTCACTCTCTTTGAATCTTCTTTATCATGCTAGGATTAACAGGAAAAAGCAAAAAATTTCAGAATTGCACCGTGCAATGTGGAGATATTACTGTTTGTGCATTTACAATATTCATTGATTTTTGCCATTGAAAAACATGTTTTTCATATACCAGAAATGTTTGAAGCTACTGATTGAATGAAAGGAGCTGGCATCTCACTCTCTTTGAATCTTCTTTATCATGCTAGGATTAACAGGAAAAAGCTAAAAATTTCAGAATTGCACCGTGCAATGTGGAGATATTACTGTTTGTGCATTTACAATATTCATTGATTTTTGCCATTGAAAAACGTCCAGAAATGTTTGAAGCTACTGACTGAATGAAAGGAGCTGGCATCTCACTCTCTTTGAATCTTCTTTATCATGCTAGGATTAACAGGAAAAAGCTAAAAATTTCAGAATTGCACCGTGCAATGTGGAGATATTACTGTTTGTGCATTTACAATATTCATTGATTTTTGCCATTGAAAAACATGTTTTTCATATACCAGAAATGTTTGAAGCTACTGACTGAATGAAAGGAGCTGGCATCTCACTCTCTTTGAATCTTCTTTATCATGCTAGGATTAACAGGAAAAAGCTAAAAATTTCAGAATTGCACCGTGCAATGTGGAGATATTACTGTTTGTGCATTTACAATATTCATTGATTTTTGCCATTGAAAAACATGTTTTTCATATACCAGAAATGTTTGAAGCTACTGACTGAATGAAAGGAGCTGGCATCTCACTCTCTTTGAATCTTCTTTATCATGCTAGGATTAACAGGAAAAAGCTAAAAATTTCAGAATTGCACCGTGCAATGTGGAGATATTACTGTTTGTGCATTTACAATATTCATTGATTTTTGCCATTGAAAAACATGTTTTTCATATACCAGAAATGTTTGAAGCTACTGACTGAATGAAAGGAGCTGGCATCTCACTCTCTTTGAATCTTCTTTATCATGCTAGGATTAACAGGAAAAAGCTAAAAATTTCAGAATTGCACCGTGCAATGTGGAGATATTACTGTTTGTGCATTTACAATATTCATTGATTTTTGCCATTGAAAAACGTCCAGAAATGTTTGAAGCTACTGACTGAATGAAAGGAGCTGGCATCTCACTCTCTTTGAATCTTCTTTATCATGCTAGGATTAACAGGAAAAAGCTAAAAATTTCAGAATTGCACCGTGCAATGTGGAGATATTACTGTTTGTGCATTTACAATATTCATTGATTTTTGCCATTGAAAAACATGTTTTTCATATACCAGAAATGTTTGAAGCTACTGACTGAATGAAAGGAGCTGGCATCTCACTCTCTTTGAATCTTCTTTATCATGCTAGGATTAACAGGAAAAAGCTAAAAATTTCAGAATTGCACCGTGCAATGTGGAGATATTACTGTTTGTGCATTTACAATATTCATTGATTTTTGCCATTGAAAAACATGTTTTTCATATACCAGAAATGTTTGAAGCTACTGACTGAATGAAAGGAGCTGGCATCTCACTCTCTTTGAATCTTCTTTATCATGCTAGGATTAACAGGAAAAAGCTAAAAATTTCAGAATTGCACCGTGCAATGTGGAGATATTACTGTTTGTGCATTTACAATATTCATTGATTTTTGCCATTGAAAAACATGTTTTTCATATACCAGAAATGTTTGAAGCTACTGACTGAATGAAAGGAGCTGGCATCTCACTCTCTTTGAATCTTCTTTATCATGCTAGGATTAACAGGAAAAAGCTAAAAATTTCAGAATTGCACCGTGCAATGTGGAGATATTACTGTTTGTGCATTTACAATATTCATTGATTTTTGCCATTGAAAAACATGTTTTTCATATACCAGAAATGTTTGAAGCTACTGACTGAATGAAAGGAGCTGGCATCTCACTCTCTTTGAATCTTCTTTATCATGCTAGGATTAACAGGAAAAAGCTAAAAATTTCAGAATTGCACCGTGCAATGTGGAGATATTACTGTTTGTGCATTTACAATATTCATTGATTTTTGCCATTGAAAAACATGTTTTTCATATACCAGAAATGTTTGAAGCTACTGACTGAATGAAAGGAGCTGGCATCTCACTCTCTTTGAATCTTCTTTATCATGCTAGGATTAACAGGAAAAAGCTAAAAATTTCAGAATTGCACCGTGCAATGTGGAGATATTACTGTTTGTGCATTTACAATATTCATTGATTTTTGCCATTGAAAAACGTCCAGAAATGTTTGAAGCTACTGACTGAATGAAAGGAGCTGGCATCTCACTCTCTTTGAATCTTCTTTATCATGCTAGGATTAACAGGAAAAAGCTAAAAATTTCAGAATTGCACCGTGCAATGTGGAGATATTACTGTTTGTGCATTTACAATATTCATTGATTTTTGCCATTGAAAAACATGTTTTTCATATACCAGACATGTTTGAAGCTACTGACTGAATGAAAGGAGCTGGCATCTCACTCTCTTTGAATCTTCTTTATCATGCTAGGATTAACAGGAAAAAGCTAAAAATTTCAGAATTGCACCGTGCAATGTGGAGATATTACTGTTTGTGCATTTACAATATTCATTGATTTTTGCCATTGAAAAACGTCCAGAAATGTTTGAAGCTACTGACTGAATGAAAGGAGCTGGCATCTCACTCTCTTTGAATCTTCTTTATCATGCTAGGATTAACAGGAAAAAGCAAAAAATTTCAGAATTGCACCGTGCAATGTGGAGATATTACTGTTTGTGCATTTACAATATTCATTGATTTTTGCCATTGAAAAACGTCCAGAAATGTTTGAAGCTACTGACTGAATGAAAGGAGCTGGCGTCTCACTCTCTTTGAATCTTCTTTATCATGCTAGGATTAACAGGAAAAAGCTAAAAATTTCAGAATTGCACCGTGCAATGTGGAGATATTACTGTTTGTGCATTTACAATAGCAAAAATCAATGAATATTGTAAATGCACAAACAGTAATATCTCCACATTGCACGGTGCAATTCTGAAATTTTTAGCTTTTTCCTGTTAATCCTAGCATGATAAAGAAGATTCAAAGAGAGTGAGATGCCAGCTCCTTTCATTCAGTCAGTAGCTTCAAACATTTCTGGACGTTTTTCAATGGCAAAAATCAATGAATATTGTAAATGCACAAACAGTAATATCTCCACATTGCACGGTGCAATTCTGAAATTTTTTGCTTTTTCCTGTTAATCCTAGCATGATAAAGAAGATTCAAAGAGAGTGAGATGCCAGCTCCTTTCATTCAGTCAGTAGCTTCAAACATTTCTGGTATATGAAAAACATGTTTTTCAATGGCAAAAATCAATGAATATTGTAAATGCACAAACAGTAATATCTCCACATTGCACGGTGCAATTCTGAAATTTTTAGCTTTTTCCTGTTAATCCTAGCATGATAAAGAAGATTCAAAGAGAGTGAGATGCCAGCTCCTTTCATTCAGTCAGTAGCTTCAAACATTTCTGGACGTTTTTCAATGGCAAAAATCAATGAATATTGTAAATGCACAAACAGTAATATCTCCACATTGCACGGTGCAATTCTGAAATTTTTAGCTTTTTCCTGTTAATCCTAGCATGATAAAGAAGATTCAAAGAGAGTGAGATGCCAGCTCCTTTCATTCAGTCAGTAGCTTCAAATATTTCTGGACGTTTTTCAATGGCAAAAATCAATGAATATTGTAAATGCACAAACAGTAATATCTCCACATTGCACGGTGCAATTCTGAAATTTTTAGCTTTTTCCTGTTAATCCTAGCATGATAAAGAAGATTCAAAGAGAGTGAGATGCCAGCTCCTTTCATTCAGTCAGTAGCTTCAAACATTTCTGGACGTTTTTCAATGGCAAAAATCAATGAATATTGTAAATGCACAAACAGTAATATCTCCACATTGCACGGTGCAATTCTGAAATTTTTAGCTTTTTCCTGTTAATCCTAGCATGATAAAGAAGATTCAAAGAGAGTGAGATGCCAGCTCCTTTCATTCAGTCAGTAGCTTCAAACATTTCTGGTATATGAAAAACATGTTTTTCAATGGCAAAAATCAATGAATATTGTAAATGCACAAACAGTAATATCTCCACATTGCACGGTGCAATTCTGAAATTTTTTGCTTTTTCCTGTTAATCCTAGCATGATAAAGAAGATTCAAAGAGAGTGAGATGCCAGCTCCTTTCATTCAGTCAGTAGCTTCAAACATTTCTGGTATATGAAAAACATGTTTTTCAATGGCAAAAATCAATGAATATTGTAAATGCACAAACAGTAATATCTCCACATTGCACGGTGCAATTCTGAAATTTTTAGCTTTTTCCTGTTAATCCTAGCATGATAAAGAAGATTCAAAGAGAGTGAGATGCCAGCTCCTTTCATTCAGTCAGTAGCTTCAAACATTTCTGGTATATGAAAAACATGTTTTTCAATGGCAAAAATCAATGAATATTGTAAATGCACAAACAGTAATATCTCCACATTGCACGGTGCAATTCTGAAATTTTTAGCTTTTTCCTGTTAATCCTAGCATGATAAAGAAGATTCAAAGAGAGTGAGATGCCAGCTCCTTTCATTCAGTCAGTAGCTTCAAACATTTCTGGACGTTTTTCAATGGCAAAAATCAATGAATATTGTAAATGCACAAACAGTAATATCTCCACATTGCACGGTGCAATTCTGAAATTTTTAGCTTTTTCCTGTTAATCCTAGCATGATAAAGAAGATTCAAAGAGAGTGAGATGCCAGCTCCTTTCATTCAGTCAGTAGCTTCAAACATTTCTGGACGTTTTTCAATGGCAAAAATCAATGAATATTGTAAATGCACAAACAGTAATATCTCCACATTGCACGGTGCAATTCTGAAATTTTTTGCTTTTTCCTGTTAATCCTAGCATGATAAAGAAGATTCAAAGAGAGTGAGATGCCAAGCTCCTTTCATTCAGTCAGTAGCTTCAAACATTTCTGGTATATGAAAAACATGTTTTTCAATGGCAAAAATCAATGAATATTGTAAATGCACAAACAGTAATATCTCGACATTGCACGGTGCAATTCTGAAATTTTTTGCTTTTTCCTGCTAACCCTAGCATGATAAAGAAGATTCAAAGAGAGTGAGATGCCAGCTCCTTTCATTCAGTCAGTAGCTTCAAACATTTCTGGACGTTTTTCAAAAACATTTCTGGACGTTTTTCAATGGCAAAAATCAATGAATATTGTAAATGCACAAACAGTAATATCTCCACATTGCACGGTGCAATTCTGAAATTTTTTGCTTTTTCCTGCTAATCCTAGCATGATAAAGAAGATTCAAAGAGAGTGAGATGCCAGCTCCTTTCATTCAGTCAGTAGCTTCAAACATTTCTGGTATATGAAAAACATGTTTTTCAATGGCAAAAATCAATGAATATTGTAAATGCACAAACAGTAATATCTCCACATTGCACGGTGCAATTCTGAAATTTTTAGCTTTTTCCTGTTAATCCTAGCATGATAAAGAAGATTCAAAGAGAGTGAGATGCCAGCTCCTTTCATTCAGTCAGTAGCTTCAAACATTTCTGGTATATGAAAAACATGTTTTTCAATGGCAAAAATCAATGAATATTGTAAATGCACAAACAGTAATATCTCCACATTGCACGGTGCAATTCTGAAATTTTTAGCTTTTTCCTGTTAATCCTAGCATGATAAAGAAGATTCAAAGAGAGTGAGATGCCAGCTCCTTTCATTCAGTCAGTAGCTTCAAACATTTCTGGTATATGAAAAACATGTTTTTCAATGGCAAAAATCAATGAATATTGTAAATGCACAAACAGTAATATCTCCACATTGCACGGTGCAATTCTGAAATTTTTAGCTTTTTCCTGTTAATCCTAGCATGATAAAGAAGATTCAAAGAGAGTGAGATGCCAGCTCCTTTCATTCAGTCAGTAGCTTCAAACATTTCTGGTATATGAAAAACATGTTTTTCAATGGCAAAAATCAATGAATATTGTAAATGCACAAACAGTAATATCTCCACATTGCACGGTGCAATTCTGAAATTTTTTGCTTTTTCCTGCTAATCCTAGCATGATAAAGAAGATTCAAAGAGAGTGAGATGCCAGCTCCTTTCATTCAGTCAGTAGCTTCAAACATTTCTGGTATATGAAAAACATGTTTTTCAATGGCAAAAATCAATGAATATTGTAAATGCACAAACAGTAATATCTCCACATTGCACGGTGCAATTCTGAAATTTTTTGCTTTTTCCTGTTAATCCTAGCATGATAAAGAAGATTCAAAGAGAGTGAGATGCCAGCTCCTTTCATTCAGTCAGTAGCTTCAAACATTTCTGGTATATGAAAAACATGTTTTTCAATGGCAAAAATCAATGAATATTGTAAATGCACAAACAGTAATATCTCCACATTGCACGGTGCAATTCTGAAATTTTTAGCTTTTTCCTGTTAATCCTAGCATGATAAAGAAGATTCAAAGAGAGTGAGATGCCAGCTCCTTTCATTCAGTCAGTAGCTTCAAACATTTCTGGTATATGAAAAACATGTTTTTCAATGGCAAAAATCAATGAATATTGTAAATGCACAAACAGTAATATCTCCACATTGCACGGTGCAATTCTGAAATTTTTTGCTTTTTCCTGTTAATCCTAGCATGATAAAGAAGATTCAAAGAGAGTGAGATGCCAGCTCCTTTCATTCAGTCAGTAGCTTCAAACATTTCTGGTATATGAAAAACATGTTTTTCAATGGCAAAAATCAATGAATATTGTAAATGCACAAACAGTAATATCTCCACATTGCACGGTGCAATTCTGAAATTTTTAGCTTTTTCCTGTTAATCCTAGCATGATAAAGAAGATTCAAAGAGAGTGAGATGCCAGCTCCTTTCATTCAGTCAGTAGCTTCAAACATTTCTGGTATATGAAAAACATGTTTTTCAATGGCAAAAATCAATGAATATTGTAAATGCACAAACAGTAATATCTCCACATTGCACGGTGCAATTCTGAAATTTTTAGCTTTTTCCTGTTAATCCTAGCATGATAAAGAAGATTCAAAGAGAGTGAGATGCCAGCTCCTTTCATTCAGTCAGTAGCTTCAAACATTTCTGGACGTTTTTCAATGGCAAAAATCAATGAATATTGTAAATGCACAAACAGTAATATCTCCACATTGCACGGTGCAATTCTGAAATTTTTTGCTTTTTCCTGTTAATCCTAGCATGATAAAGAAGATTCAAAGAGAGTGAGATGCCAGCTCCTTTCATTCAGTCAGTAGCTTCAAACATTTCTGGTATATGAAAAACATGTTTTTCAATGGCAAAAATCAATGAATATTGTAAATGCACAAACAGTAATATCTCCACATTGCACGGTGCAATTCTGAAATTTTTAGCTTTTTCCTGTTAATCCTAGCATGATAAAGAAGATTCAAAGAGAGTGAGATGCCAGCTCCTTTCATTCAGTCAGTAGCTTCAAACATTTCTGGTATATGAAAAACATGTTTTTCAATGGCAAAAATCAATGAATATTGTAAATGCACAAACAGTAATATCTCCACATTGCACGGTGCAATTCTGAAATTTTTAGCTTTTTCCTGTTAATCCTAGCATGATAAAGAAGATTCAAAGAGAGTGAGATGCCAGCTCCTTTCATTCAGTCAGTAGCTTCAAACATTTCTGGTATATGAAAAACATGTTTTTCAATGGCAAAAATCAATGAATATTGTAAATGCACAAACAGTAATATCTCCACATTGCACGGTGCAATTCTGAAATTTTTAGCTTTTTCCTGTTAATCCTAGCATGATAAAGAAGATTCAAAGAGAGTGAGATGCCAGCTCCTTTCATTCAGTCAGTAGCTTCAAACATTTCTGGTATATGAAAAACATGTTTTTCAATGGCAAAAATCAATGAATATTGTAAATGCACAAACAGTAATATCTCCACATTGCACGGTGCAATTCTGAAATTTTTAGCTTTTTCCTGTTAATCCTAGCATGATAAAGAAGATTCAAAGAGAGTGAGATGCCAGCTCCTTTCATTCAGTCAGTAGCTTCAAACATTTCTGGACGTTTTTCAATGGCAAAAATCAATGAATATTGTAAATGCACAAACAGTAATATCTCCACATTGCACGGTGCAATTCTGAAATTTTTAGCTTTTTCCTGTTAATCCTAGCATGATAAAGAAGATTCAAAGAGAGTGAGATGCCAGCTCCTTTCATTCAGTCAGTAGCTTCAAACATTTCTGGTATATGAAAAACATGTTTTTCAATGGCAAAAATCAATGAATATTGTAAATGCACAAACAGTAATATCTCCACATTGCACGGTGCAATTCTGAAATTTTTAGCTTTTTCCTGTTAATCCTAGCATGATAAAGAAGATTCAAAGAGAGTGAGATGCCAGCTCCTTTCATTCAGTCAGTAGCTTCAAACATTTCTGGTATATGAAAAACATGTTTTTCAATGGCAAAAATCAATGAATATTGTAAATGCACAAACAGTAATATCTCCACATTGCACGGTGCAATTCTGAAATTTTTAGCTTTTTCCTGTTAATCCTAGCATGATAAAGAAGATTCAAAGAGAGTGAGATGCCAGCTCCTTTCATTCAGTCAGTAGCTTCAAACATTTCTGGTATATGAAAAACATGTTTTTCAATGGCAAAAATCAATGAATATTGTAAATGCACAAACAGTAATATCTCCACATTGCACGGTGCAATTCTGAAATTTTTAGCTGACTGAATGAAAGGAGCTGGCATCTCACTCTCTTTGAATCTTCTTTATCATGCTAGGATTAACAGGAAAAAGCTAAAAATTTCAGAATTGCACCGTGCAATGTGGAGATATTACTGTTTGTGCATTTACAATATTCATTGATTTTTGCCATTGAAAAACATGTTTTTCATATACCAGAAATGTTTGAAGCTACTGACTGAATGAAAGGAGCTGGCATCTCACTCTCTTTGAATCTTCTTTATCATGCTAGGATTAACAGGAAAAAGCTAAAAATTTCAGAATTGCACCGTGCAATGTGGAGATATTACTGTTTGTGCATTTACAATATTCATTGATTTTTGCCATTGAAAAACATGTTTTTCATATACCAGAAATGTTTGAAGCTACTGACTGAATGAAAGGAGCTGGCATCTCACTCTCTTTGAATCTTCTTTATCATGCTAGGATTAACAGGAAAAAGCAAAAAATTTCAGAATTGCACCGTGCAATGTGGAGATATTACTGTTTGTGCATTTACAATATTCATTGATTTTTGCCATTGAAAAACGTCCAGAAATGTTTGAAGCTACTGACTGAATGAAAGGAGCTGGCATCTCACTCTCTTTGAATCTTCTTTATCATGCTAGGATTAACAGGAAAAAGCTAAAAATTTCAGAATTGCACCGTGCAATGTGGAGATATTACTGTTTGTGCATTTACAATATTCATTGATTTTTGCCATTGAAAAACATGTTTTTCATATACCAGAAATGTTTGAAGCTACTGACTGAATGAAAGGAGTTGGCATCTCACTCTCTTTGAATCTTCTTTATCATGCTAGGATTAACAGGAAAAAGCTAAAAATTTCAGAATTGCACCGTGCAATGTGGAGATATTACTGTTTGTGCATTTACAATATTCATTGATTTTTGCCATTGAAAAACATGTTTTTCATATACCAGAAATGTTTGAAGCTACTGACTGAATGAAAGGAGCTGGCATCTCACTCTCTTTGAATCTTCTTTATCATGCTAGGATTAACAGGAAAAAGCTAAAAATTTCAGAATTGCACCGTGCAATGTGGAGATATTACTGTTTGTGCATTTACAATATTCATTGATTTTTGCCATTGAAAAACATGTTTTTCATATACCAGAAATGTTTGAAGCTACTGACTGAATGAAAGGAGCTGGCATCTCACTCTCTTTGAATCTTCTTTATCATGCTAGGATTAACAGGAAAAAGCTAAAAATTTCAGAATTGCACCGTGCAATGTGGAGATGAAGCTACTGACTGAATGAAAGGAGCTGGCATCTCACTCTCTTTGAATCTTCTTTATCATGCTAGGATTAACAGGAAAAAGCTAAAAATTTCAGAATTGCACCGTGCAATGTGGAGATATTACTGTTTGTGCATTTACAATATTCATTGATTTTTGCCATTGAAAAACGTCCAGAAATGTTTGAAGCTACTGACTGAATGAAAGGAGCTGGCATCTCACTCTCTTTGAATCTTCTTTATCATGCTAGGATTAACAGGAAAAAGCTAAAAATTTCAGAATTGCACCGTGCAATGTGGAGATATTACTGTTTGTGCATTTACAATATTCATTGATTTTTGCCATTGAAAAACGTCCAGAAATGTTTGAAGCTACTGACTGAATGAAAGGAGCTGGCATCTCACTCTCTTTGAATCTTCTTTATCATGCTAGGATTAACAGGAAAAAGCTAAAAATTTCAGAATTGCACCGTGCAATGTGGAGATATTACTGTTTGTGCATTTACAATATTCATTGATTTTTGCCATTGAAAAACATGTTTTTCATATACCAGAAATGTTTGAAGCTACTGACTGAATGAAAGGAGCTGGCATCTCACTCTCTTTGAATCTTCTTTATCATGCTAGGATTAACAGGAAAAAGCTAAAAATTTCAGAATTGCACCGTGCAATGTGGAGATATTACTGTTTGTGCATTTACAATATTCATTGATTTTTGCCATTGAAAAACATGTTTTTCATATACCAGAAATGTTTGAAGCTACTGACTGAATGAAAGGAGCTGGCATCTCACTCTCTTTGAATCTTCTTTATCATGCTAGGATTAACAGGAAAAAGCTAAAAATTTCAGAATTGCACCGTGCAATGTGGAGATATTACTGTTTGTGCATTTACAATATTCATTGATTTTTGCCATTGAAAAACATGTTTTTCATATACCAGAAATGTTTGAAGCTACTGACTGAATGAAAGGAGCTGGCATCTCACTCTCTTTGAATCTTCTTTATCATGCTAGGATTAACAGGAAAAAGCTAAAAATTTCAGAATTGCACCGTGCAATGTGGAGATATTACTGTTTGTGCATTTACAATATTCATTGATTTTTGCCATTGAAAAACGTCCAGAAATGTTTGAAGCTACTGACTGAATGAAAGGAGCTGGCATCTCACTCTCTTTGAATCTTCTTTATCATGCTAGGATTAACAGGAAAAAGCTAAAAATTTCAGAATTGCACCGTGCAATGTGGAGATATTACTGTTTGTGCATTTACAATATTCATTGATTTTTGCCATTGAAAAACATGTTTTTCATATACCAGAAATGTTTGAAGCTACTGACTGAATGAAAGGAGCTGGCATCTCACTCTCTTTGAATCTTCTTTATCATGCTAGGATTAACAGGAAAAAGCAAAAAATTTCAGAATTGCACCGTGCAATGTGGAGATATTACTGTTTGTGCATTTACAATATTCATTGATTTTTGCCATTGAAAAACATGTTTTTCATATACCAGAAATGTTTGAAGCTACTGACTGAATGAAAGGAGCTGGCATCTCACTCTCTTTGAATCTTCTTTATCATGCTAGGATTAGCAGGAAAAAGCAAAAAATTTCAGAATTGCACCGTGCAATGTGGAGATATTACTGTTTGTGCATTTACAATATTCATTGATTTTTGCCATTGAAAAACGTCCAGAAATGTTTGAAGCTACTGACTGAATGAAAGGAGCTGGCATCTCACTCTCTTTGAATCTTCTTTATCATGCTAGGATTAACAGGAAAAAGCTAAAAATTTCAGAATTGCACCGTGCAATGTGGAGATATTACTGTTTGTGCATTTACAATATTCATTAATTTTTGCCATTGAAAAACGTCCAGAAATGTTTGAAGCTACTGACTGAATGAAAGGAGCTGGCATCTCACTCTCTTTGAATCTTCTTTATCATGCTAGGATTAACAGGAAAAAGCTAAAAATTTCAGAATTGCACCGTGCAATGTGGAGATATTACTGTTTGTGCATTTACAATATTCATTGATTTTTGCCATTGAAAAACGTCCAGAAATGTTTGAAGCTACTGACTGAATGAAAGGAGCTGGCATCTCACTCTCTTTGAATCTTCTTTATCATGCTAGGATTAACAGGAAAAAGCTAAAAATTTCAGAATTGCACCGTGCAATGTGGAGATATTACTGTTTGTGCATTTACAATATTCATTGATTTTTGCCATTGAAAAACGTCCAGAAATGTTTGAAGCTACTGACTGAATGAAAGGAGCTGGCATCTCACTCTCTTTGAATCTTCTTTATCATGCTAGGATTAACAGGAAAAAGCAAAAAATTTCAGAATTGCACCGTGCAATGTGGAGATATTACTGTTTGTGCATTTACAATATTCATTGATTTTTGCCATTGAAAAACATGTTTTTCATATACCAGAAATGTTTGAAGCTACTGACTGAATGAAAGGAGCTGGCATCTCACTCTCTTTGAATCTTCTTTATCATGCTAGGATTAACAGGAAAAAGCTAAAAATTTCAGAATTGCACCGTGCAATGTGGAGATATTACTGTTTGTGCATTTACAATATTCATTGATTTTTGCCATTGAAAAACGTCCAGAAATGTTTGAAGCTACTGACTGAATGAAAGGAGCTGGCATCTCACTCTCTTTGAATCTTCTTTATCATGCTAGGATTAACAGGAAAAAGCTAAAAATTTCAGAATTGCACCGTGCAATGTGGAGATATTACTGTTTGTGCATTTACAATATTCATTGATTTTTGCCATTGAAAAACATGTTTTTCATATACCAGAAATGTTTGAAGCTACTGACTGAATGAAAGGAGCTGGCATCTCACTCTCTTTGAATCTTCTTTATCATGCTAGGATTAACAGGAAAAAGCTAAAAATTTCAGAATTGCACCGTGCAATGTGGAGATATTACTGTTTGTGCATTTACAATATTCATTGATTTTTGCCATTGAAAAACATGTTTTTCATATACCAGAAATGTTTGAAGCTACTGACTGAATGAAAGGAGCTGGCATCTCACTCTCTTTGAATCTTCTTTATCATGCTAGGATTAACAGGAAAAAGCTAAAAATTTCAGAATTGCACCGTGCAATGTGGAGATATTACTGTTTGTGCATTTACAATATTCATTGATTTTTGCCATTGAAAAACATGTTTTTCATATACCAGAAATGTTTGAAGCTACTGACTGAATGAAAGGAGCTGGCATCTCACTCTCTTTGAATCTTCTTTATCATGCTAGGATTAACAGGAAAAAGCTAAAAATTTCAGAATTGCACCGTGCAATGTGGAGATATTACTGTTTGTGCATTTACAATATTCATTGATTTTTGCCATTGAAAAACGTCCAGAAATGTTTGAAGCTACTGACTGAATGAAAGGAGCTGGCATCTCACTCTCTTTGAATCTTCTTTATCATGCTAGGATTAACAGGAAAAAGCTAAAAATTTCAGAATTGCACCGTGCAATGTGGAGATATTACTGTTTGTGCATTTACAATATTCATTGATTTTTGCCATTGAAAAACATGTTTTTCATATACCAGAAATGTTTGAAGCTACTGACTGAATGAAAGGAGCTGGCATCTCACTCTCTTTGAATCTTCTTTATCATGCTAGGATTAACAGGAAAAAGCTAAAAATTTCAGAATTGCACCGTGCAATGTGGAGATATTACTGTTTGTGCATTTACAATATTCATTGATTTTTGCCATTGAAAAACATGTTTTTCATATACCAGAAATGTTTGAAGCTACTGACTGAATGAAAGGAGCTGGCATCTCACTCTCTTTGAATCTTCTTTATCATGCTAGGATTAACAGGAAAAAGCTAAAAATTTCAGAATTGCACCGTGCAATGTGGAGATATTACTGTTTGTGCATTTACAATATTCATTGATTTTTGCCATTGAAAAACGTCCAGAAATGTTTGAAGCTACTGACTGAATGAAAGGAGCTGGCATCTCACTCTCTTTGAATCTTCTTTATCATGCTAGGATTAACAGGAAAAAGCTAAAAATTTCAGAATTGCACCGTGCAATGTGGAGATATTACTGTTTGTGCATTTACAATATTCATTGATTTTTGCCATTGAAAAACGTCCAGAAATGTTTGAAGCTACTGACTGAATGAAAGGAGCTGGCATCTCACTCTCTTTGAATCTTCTTTATCATGCTAGGATTAGCAGGAAAAAGCAAAAAATTTCAGAATTGCACCGTGCAATGTGGAGATATTACTGTTTGTGCATTTACAATATTCATTGATTTTTGCCATTGAAAAACATGTTTTTCATATACCAGAAATGTTTGAAGCTACTGACTGAATGAAAGGAGCTGGCATCTCACTCTCTTTGAATCTTCTTTATCATGCTAGGATTAACAGGAAAAAGCTAAAAATTTCAGAATTGCACCGTGCAATGTGGAGATATTACTGTTTGTGCATTTACAATATTCATTGATTTTTGCCATTGAAAAACATGTTTTTCATATACCAGAAATGTTTGAAGCTACTGACTGAATGAAAGGAGCTGGCATCTCACTCTCTTTGAATCTTCTTTATCATGCTAGGATTAACAGGAAAAAGCTAAAAATTTCAGAATTGCACCGTGCAATGTGGAGATATTACTGTTTGTGCATTTACAATATTCATTGATTTTTGCCATTGAAAAACATGTTTTTCATATACCAGAAATGTTTGAAGCTACTGACTGAATGAAAGGAGCTGGCATCTCACTCTCTTTGAATCTTCTTTATCATGCTAGGATTAGCAGGAAAAAGCTAAAAATTTCAGAATTGCACCGTGCAATGTGGAGATATTACTGTTTGTGCATTTACAATATTCATTGATTTTTGCCATTGAAAAACATGTTTTTCATATACCAGAAATGTTTGAAGCTACTGACTGAATGAAAGGAGCTGGCATCTCACTCTCTTTGAATCTTCTTTATCATGCTAGGATTAACAGGAAAAAGCTAAAAATTTCAGAATTGCACCGTGCAATGTGGAGATATTACTGTTTGTGCATTTACAATATTCATTGATTTTTGCCATTGAAAAACGTCCAGAAATGTTTGAAGCTACTGACTGAATGAAAGGAGCTGGCATCTCACTCTCTTTGAATCTTCTTTATCATGCTAGGATTAGCAGGAAAAAGCAAAAAATTTCAGAATTGCACCGTGCAATGTGGAGATATTACTGTTTGTGCATTTACAATATTCATTGATTTTTGCCATTGAAAAACATGTTTTTCATATACCAGAAATGTTTGAAGCTACTGACTGAATGAAAGGAGCTGGCATCTCACTCTCTTTGAATCTTCTTTATCATGCTAGGATTAGCAGGAAAAAGCTAAAAATTTCAGAATTGCACCGTGCAATGTGGAGATATTACTGTTTGTGCATTTACAATATTCATTGATTTTTGCCATTGAAAAACATGTTTTTCATATACCAGAAATGTTTGAAGCTACTGACTGAATGAAAGGAGCTGGCATCTCACTCTCTTTGAATCTTCTTTATCATGCTAGGATTAACAGGAAAAAGCTAAAAATTTCAGAATTGCACCGTGCAATGTGGAGATATTACTGTTTGTGCATTTACAATATTCATTGATTTTTGCCATTGAAAAACATGTTTTTCATATACCAGAAATGTTTGAAGCTACTGACTGAATGAAAGGAGCTGGCATCTCACTCTCTTTGAATCTTCTTTATCATGCTAGGATTAACAGGAAAAAGCTAAAAATTTCAGAATTTCACCGTGCAATGTGGAGATATTACTGTTTGTGCATTTACAATATTCATTGATTTTTGCCATTGAAAAACATGTTTTTCATATACCAGAAATGTTTGAAGCTACTGACTGAATGAAAGGAGCTGGCATCTCACTCTCTTTGAATCTTCTTTATCATGCTAGGATTAACAGGAAAAAGCTAAAAATTTCAGAATTGCACCGTGCAATGTGGAGATATTACTGTTTGTGCATTTACAATATTCATTGATTTTTGCCATTGAAAAACATGTTTTTCATATACCAGAAATGTTTGAAGCTACTGACTGAATGAAAGGAGCTGGCATCTCACTCTCTTTGAATCTTCTTTATCATGCTAGGATTAACAGGAAAAAGCAAAAAATTTCAGAATTGCACCGTGCAATGTGGAGATATTACTGTTTGTGCATTTACAATATTCATTGATTTTTGCCATTGAAAAACGTCCAGAAATGTTTGAAGCTACTGACTGAATGAAAGGAGCTGGCATCTCACTCTCTTTGAATCTTCTTTATCATGCTAGGATTAGCAGGAAAAAGCAAAAAATTTCAGAATTGCACCGTGCAATGTGGAGATATTACTGTTTGTGCATTTACAATATTCATTGATTTTTGCCATTGAAAAACGTCCAGAAATGTTTGAAGCTACTGACTGAATGAAAGGAGCTGGCATCTCACTCTCTTTGAATCTTCTTTATCATGCTAGGATTAGCAGGAAAAAGCTAAAAATTTCAGAATTGCACCGTGCAATGTGGAGATATTACTGTTTGTGCATTTACAATATTCATTGATTTTTGCCATTGAAAAACATGTTTTTCATATACCAGAAATGTTTGAAGCTACTGACTGAATGAAAGGAGCTGGCATCTCACTCTCTTTGAATCTTCTTTATCATGCTAGGATTAACAGGAAAAAGCTAAAAATTTCAGAATTGCACCGTGCAATGTGGAGATATTACTGTTTGTGCATTTACAATATTCATTGATTTTTGCCATTGAAAAACGTCCAGAAATGTTTGAAGCTACTGACTGAATGAAAGGAGCTGGCATCTCACTCTCTTTGAATCTTCTTTATCATGCTAGGATTAGCAGGAAAAAGCAAAAAATTTCAGAATTGCACCGTGCAATGTGGAGATATTACTGTTTGTGCATTTACAATATTCATTGATTTTTGCCATTGAAAAACATGTTTTTCATATACCAGAAATGTTTGAAGCTACTGACTGAATGAAAGGAGCTGGCATCTCACTCTCTTTGAATCTTCTTTATCATGCTAGGATTAGCAGGAAAAAGCTAAAAATTTCAGAATTGCAACGTGCAATGTGGAGATATTACTGTTTGTGCATTTACAATATTCATTGATTTTTGCCATTGAAAAACATGTTTTTCATATACCAGAAATGTTTGAAGCTACTGACTGAATGAAAGGAGCTGGCATCTCACTCTCTTTGAATCTTCTTTATCATGCTAGGATTAACAGGAAAAAGCTAAAAATTTCAGAATTGCACCGTGCAATGTGGAGATATTACTGTTTGTGCATTTACAATATTCATTGATTTTTGCCATTGAAAAACATGTTTTTCATATACCAGAAATGTTTGAAGCTACTGACTGAATGAAAGGAGCTGGCATCTCACTCTCTTTGAATCTTCTTTATCATGCTAGGATTAACAGGAAAAAGCTAAAAATTTCAGAATTGCACCGTGCAATGTGGAGATATTACTGTTTGTGCATTTACAATATTCATTGATTTTTGCCATTGAAAAACATGTTTTTCATATACCAGAAATGTTTGAAGCTACTGACTGAATGAAAGGAGCTGGCATCTCACTCTCTTTGAATCTTCTTTATCATGCTAGGATTAACAGGAAAAAGCTAAAAATTTCAGAATTGCACCGTGCAATGTGGAGATATTACTGTTTGTGCATTTACAATATTCATTGATTTTTGCCATTGAAAAACGTCCAGAAATGTTTGAAGCTACTGACTGAATGAAAGGAGCTGGCATCTCACTCTCTTTGAATCTTCTTTATCATGCTAGGATTAACAGGAAAAAGCTAAAAATTTCAGAATTGCACCGTGCAATGTGGAGATATTACTGTTTGTGCATTTACAATATTCATTGATTTTTGCCATTGAAAAACGTCCAGAAATGTTTGAAGCTACTGACTGAATGAAAGGAGCTGGCATCTCACTCTCTTTGAATCTTCTTTATCATGCTAGGATTAGCAGGAAAAAGCAAAAAATTTCAGAATTGCACCGTGCAATGTGGAGATATTACTGTTTGTGCATTTACAATATTCATTGATTTTTGCCATTGAAAAACATGTTTTTCATATACCAGAAATGTTTGAAGCTACTGACTGAATGAAAGGAGCTGGCATCTCACTCTCTTTGAATCTTCTTTATCATGCTAGGATTAACAGGAAAAAGCTAAAAATTTCAGAATTGCACCGTGCAATGTGGAGATATTACTGTTTGTGCATTTACAATATTCATTGATTTTTGCCATTGAAAAACATGTTTTTCATATACCAGAAATGTTTGAAGCTACTGACTGAATGAAAGGAGCTGGCATCTCACTCTCTTTGAATCTTCTTTATCATGCTAGGATTAACAGGAAAAAGCTAAAAATTTCAGAATTGCACCGTGCAATGTGGAGATATTACTGTTTGTGCATTTACAATATTCATTGATTTTTGCCATTGAAAAACATGTTTTTCATATACCAGAAATGTTTGAAGCTACTGACTGAATGAAAGGAGCTGGCATCTCACTCTCTTTGAATCTTCTTTATCATGCTAGGATTAGCAGGAAAAAGCTAAAAATTTCAGAATTGCACCGTGCAATGTGGAGATATTACTGTTTGTGCATTTACAATATTCATTGATTTTTGCCATTGAAAAACATGTTTTTCATATACCAGAAATGTTTGAAGCTACTGACTGAATGAAAGGAGCTGGCATCTCACTCTCTTTGAATCTTCTTTATCATGCTAGGATTAACAGGAAAAAGCTAAAAATTTCAGAATTGCACCGTGCAATGTGGAGATATTACTGTTTGTGCATTTACAATATTCATTGATTTTTGCCATTGAAAAACGTCCAGAAATGTTTGAAGCTACTGACTGAATGAAAGGAGCTGGCATCTCACTCTCTTTGAATCTTCTTTATCATGCTAGGATTAGCAGGAAAAAGCAAAAAATTTCAGAATTGCACCGTGCAATGTGGAGATATTACTGTTTGTGCATTTACAATATTCATTGATTTTTGCCATTGAAAAACATGTTTTTCATATACCAGAAATGTTTGAAGCTACTGACTGAATGAAAGGAGCTGGCATCTCACTCTCTTTGAATCTTCTTTATCATGCTAGGATTAGCAGGAAAAAGCTAAAAATTTCAGAATTGCACCGTGCAATGTGGAGATATTACTGTTTGTGCATTTACAATATTCATTGATTTTTGCCATTGAAAAACATGTTTTTCATATACCAGAAATGTTTGAAGCTACTGACTGAATGAAAGGAGCTGGCATCTCACTCTCTTTGAATCTTCTTTATCATGCTAGGATTAACAGGAAAAAGCTAAAAATTTCAGAATTGCACCGTGCAATGTGGAGATATTACTGTTTGTGCATTTACAATATTCATTGATTTTTGCCATTGAAAAACATGTTTTTCATATACCAGAAATGTTTGAAGCTACTGACTGAATGAAAGGAGCTGGCATCTCACTCTCTTTGAATCTTCTTTATCATGCTAGGATTAACAGGAAAAAGCTAAAAATTTCAGAATTGCACCGTGCAATGTGGAGATATTACTGTTTGTGCATTTACAATATTCATTGATTTTTGCCATTGAAAAACATGTTTTTCATATACCAGAAATGTTTGAAGCTACTGACTGAATGAAAGGAGCTGGCATCTCACTCTCTTTGAATCTTCTTTATCATGCTAGGATTAACAGGAAAAAGCTAAAAATTTCAGAATTGCACCGTGCAATGTGAAGATATTACTGTTTGTGCATTTACAATATTCATTGATTTTTGCAATTGAAAAACGTCCAGAAATGTTTGAAGCTACTGACTGAATGAAAGGAGCTGGCATCTCACTCTCTTTGAATCTTCTTTATCATGCTAGGATTAACAGGAAAAAGCTAAAAATTTCAGAATTGCACCGTGCAATGTGGAGATATTACTGTTTGTGCATTTACAATATTCATTGATTTTTGCCATTGAAAAACATGTTTTTCATATACCAGAAATGTTTGAAGCTACTGACTGAATGAAAGGAGCTGGCATCTCACTCTCTTTGAATCTTCTTTATCATGCTAGGATTAACAGGAAAAAGCAAAAAATTTCAGAATTGCACCGTGCAATGTGGAGATATTACTGTTTGTGCATTTACAATATTCATTGATTTTTGCCATTGAAAAACATGTTTTTCATATACCAGAAATGTTTGAAGCTACTGACTGAATGAAAGGAGCTGGCATCTCACTCTCTTTGAATCTTCTTTATCATGCTAGGATTAACAGGAAAAAGCTAAAAATTTCAGAATTGCACCGTGCAATGTGGAGATATTACTGTTTGTGCATTTACAATATTCATTGATTTTTGCCATTGAAAAACATGTTTTTCATATACCAGAAATGTTTGAAGCTACTGACTGAATGAAAGGAGCTGGCATCTCACTCTCTTTGAATCTTCTTTATCATGCTAGGATTAACAGGAAAAAGCAAAAAATTTCAGAATTGCACCGTGCAATGTGGAGATATTACTGTTTGTGCATTTACAATATTCATTGATTTTTGCCATTGAAAAACATGTTTTTCATATACCAGAAATGTTTGAAGCTACTGACTGAATGAAAGGAGCTGGCATCTCACTCTCTTTGAATCTTCTTTATCATGCTAGGATTAACAGGAAAAAGCTAAAAATTTCAGAATTGCACCGTGCAATGAGGAGATATTACTGTTTGTGCATTTACAATATTCATTGATTTTTGCCATTGAAAAACATGTTTTTCATATACCAGAAATGTTTGAAGCTACTGACTGAATGAAAGGAGCTGGCATCTCACTCTCTTTGAATCTTCTTTATCATGCTAGGATTAACAGGAAAAAGCTAAAAATTTCAGAATTGCACCGTGCAATGTGGAGATATTACTGTTTGTGCATTTACAATATTCATTGATTTTTGCCATTGAAAAACATGTTTTTCATATACCAGAAATGTTTGAAGCTACTGACTGAATGAAAGGAGCTGGCATCTCACTCTCTTTGAATCTTTATCATGCTAGGATTAACAGGAAAAAGCTAAAAATTTCAGAATTGCACCGTGCAATGTGGAGATATTACTGTTTGTGCATTTACAATATTCATTGATTTTTGCCATTGAAAAACATGTTTTTCATATACCAGAAATGTTTGAAGCTACTGACTGAATGAAAGGAGCTGGCATCTCACTCTCTTTGAATCTTCTTTATCATGCTAGGATTAGCAGGAAAAAGCTAAAAATTTCAGAATTGCACCGTGCAATGTGGAGATATTACTGTTTGTGCATTTACAATATTCATTGATTTTTGCCATTGAAAAACATGTTTTTCATATACCAGAAATGTTTGAAGCTACTGACTGAATGAAAGGAGCTGGCATCTCACTCTCTTTGTTTTACCATATTTTTTTATTTTTAATAAACAGTTTAACAGGGGAATAACAATCGTAGCATAAAGTAGTGAAATAAGAATATTCGTGGGAAGGGGTAATTCCGAGGAAGGGGAAGGGAAAGGGAACAAACGGAAATGGAATAATCAGGGAAGGTGGGAGAAATTTGTTCGTCAAATAATAAACACGATAATAGATAACTTGAACAATTAAACACACACCACTATCATATTAGCAAAATTAAACATATTAATAAGCTAAACATGTAACACCTATTAAGATATTCCAGCATTATGAGATGATTGAGGGAACTTAATGGACCAAATACCCCACTTCTTAGAAAATTTAAGTAAATTATTGTTAATAAGGGCAAATCTGAGTTCAAATATTCTATGGAGATTCATCTTATCAACTAAGTCCTCCAAAGTGGGGACATGTGACTTTCTCCAATAAAAAGCCAATGTATTCTTACAAACTGAGAATAAATGAATCACCAAAGATCTTTCAAACGACTTGTATGATTCAAGATCCAAGGATAGTAAAGCCCTTTGAGGGGTCAATATTAGTGGTCTGCCCAAGAGATCATCTACCAAAGAAGAGATCTGAGCCCATAGATTGCGGATTTTAGGGCAGCTCCAAAAGAGATGTAACAGATCTCCCCTGAGGCCGCACTCCCTCCAACAGAGGGGAGAGTTGCTGGGCTTTATATAGTGGAGCCTGATTGGAGTGTAGTACCATCTGGTTAAAATTTTGAAGTAGGCCTCTTGTAAGGGCATAGATATATTAGAGGCTTGTGAGAAAAGAAGAGCATTCTCCCATTGGTCGGATTGGAAATTGAGTTTTAGGTCCTTTTCCCATCGAATCATGTAAAGATGTTTTTGGAAAGAGAGGTCATTATTGAAGCTGTTATATAGGTGTCTCAGGCTCCAAAAAATCTTATGGGATGTGTTACTTAACAGGTTCACCGAGATTTCGGAAACGATAAATTTGCTAGAAATGAATTCCAGAATAATGCTCTTTAAATGAGAGTATAAAAAGAAATCAGAAAAAGGCAAATTGAATCTTTTCTTAAGAATTTGGAAAGGGATAAAGACAGAAGCTTCATACAAGTCTCCAATTTTCCTTAACCCTTTAATGTCCCATTGATCTGGAATGGAAGAGTTATACAGATCAGCAACAAAACCAATTGGAAATTTTTTGACAAGGGAAAGCTTATCCATATCAGAATCTCTTAAAGGATTCTTTTTCTTTTTTTTGGTGATTTTTTTCCAGGCGTCAATGATCGCCTGGAAAATAGGGTGGGAAGAATCATGAGTACACTGTCTAAAGAGATGCCTGAGTAACAATTCACGAGGAGAAGAACCGTTATTTAAGAAGGTCTCCAGAATCATCCAAGCTGGGGGGCTGTCAGAATTAAACCAGTAACTGCTCTGTTTGATAAGGTTTGCCAGATAGTAAGCGGAAATATTAGGATGGCTCAGACCTCCGTTACTTTTATTCTTGTACAATATATCAGCAGATATCCTCGCACGTTTATTATCCCAGACATAAGAATTAATCTGATTTTGAATTTTTTGAATAAAGATATGGGAAATAGATAAAGGTAGGTTGCGGAAAAAATACAAAATTTTGGGAAGAACAAACATCTTGATAGAGAGGACTCTACCCCACCACGACAAATCTCTTTTCATAAAATCCATCAAATCTCCTCGGACGATGTCATCAATCCGAACAAGATTGTCAGAGATTGTTGAATTAATAGATTTACCAATACTGATCCCCAAATAAGTCAGATTGCGTTTAGCCAGACCAAAGGAAAATCTTGAGTGTAAAACCTCTCTCGTCTGACGGTCCAGATTAATATTCAAAAGTTTAGACTTCTCATTGTTAATTTTAAAATAAGAAATCTGAGAGAATAGTTCTAGAACCTTTGAAACCTCCGCAACCGAATTTACTGGGTCCAGCAAGGAAAGCATAACATCATCTGCAAAGAGGCCAATTTTAAATTCTCGAGATGGGGTAGAAATCCCCCTAATGTCAGTGTTTTCTCTAATCCTCTGTGCCAAAGGCTCCATAGCCAGGACAAAGAGAAGGGGGGAAAGTGGGCAACCCTGTCTAGTACCATTTGTGATAGGGATTGGATTTGAGAGATAATTGTTAACATAAATTTTTGCTTGGGGGTTAGAATAGAGGGCCATAATTGAAGAGAGAAATTTGTTATCAAAACCGAATTTAATAAGGGTGAGTTTAAGGTATAGCCAATTTAACCTGTCGAAAGCTTTTTCAGCGTCTAAAGCAAGCAATGAAGTTGGGAGTTTCGCCGTATTTATCACCTTAATAATATTCAGAAGTCTTCTAGAGCCATCAGTTGCTTGCCTCCCACCAACGAAGCCAATCTGATCATCGTTGATGAGAGATGGGAGAATAGTCGATAAACGATTGGCCAGAATTTTCGAATATATCTTAATATCAGTGTTAATTAGCGAAATGGGCCTATAATTTTTAACATTATCTCTCTCATCCTTAGACTTGGGTATTAGGGTAATGGTGGCTTCCAGCATTTCTGAGGGGAAGGAGCTTATTGAGGAAGCATGATTGAAAATTTTCGTGAGAGGGGAAGAAAGTAGGTCACAAAAAGTTTTATAATACTCATTAATGAACCCATCTGGACCCGGAGCCTTGAAATCTTTAAGTTGCTTTATTGTGTTAATAATTTCAAGGTTAGAAAAAGGTTTATTCAATGACTCGTGATCCAGAGGGCTCAATTTCGGTAGGTTAATGGAGGATAAAAATTTGTTGATTGCATCTGGGTGAGGATGGGAAATTAGAGGATCAGTTTTGATGTTGTAGAGTTTTTTGTAAAAATTTGCAAACTGGTTCACTATATCTTTAGGGTGGCAAAACGTTATTCCACTATTGTTTTTTATTTTATCTATTCTATTAATTGCTCTTTTACATTTGACTAGGCGGGCCATAAAGCGGGTAGGTTTATTTAGGGCCGCATAGTAATTAAATTTTGATTTCCGAATAATTGCATCATAGGAGGAAGAAATTTCTGATTTTAGCTCTACTCTTAAATTTGAGAGTTCTTTTTGAATTATTGGGGAAGGGGAAGGAAGATTAATTTGCTCTAATTCTTTTTCCCTAATCAGTTTTTGAAGAGAATTAATTTTTGATCTTTTTTCTTTTTTTTCAAATGAGGATATCTGCATTAGTACACCACGAAGGACGGCCTTGTGAGCGCACCAGCAGGAGAAGGGATTAGATAAATCTGGGGTATCATTCTCCCTAAAATAATCAGAAATAGCTTTTTCAATAATTTTTTTGTTTTTGGGGTTATGAATAAGTGAAGATCTACATTTCCAAAGAAATCCATTTTTAATAAGAGGACCAATATGAATTTCACATGACGTAGGGGCATGATCTGATAGAGACCTAAGACCTATAGATACGTTAGAGAATTTGGGTAAAGAAAAAACGTCAGTTATTATTAAGTCTATTCTAGAGGCCGTTTGGTGCGCATCCGAAAAATGGGAGAATTCTTTGGAGGTAGTTTGCAGACATCTAAATGTATCAAATAGTTCGTTTTTATAAAGCCAGTTATTTAGCGTCGGGTATAAATGACGGCTGGGGGAGGAAGAGTCCATATGCCCGTCCGGGACCATGTTGAAGTCTCCCAAAAAAATCAATTCGCCTCTCCTAACCTCTTCAACCTTTCTAAAAACCTTATTCAAAAAGGGTATTTGCTTTTTATTTGGGGCGTATAGGTTAACAACAGTGCACTCATGATTATTCAGTTTACAGAGCAATATATGGAACCTTCCATTGACATCTCTATGCTGATCTAAAAACTCAAATGGGACAGAATCTCTGATCACTGTAGCTACACCGGCTTTTTTCCGGTCGCTAGTGGATTCAAATATATGAGGGTAGCGTTTGTGGGTAAAGGTAGGGTGTTTTCCCTCGGCAAACCTTGTCTCCTGAAGACACGCAACATCAGCACCAAGATGACCCAATTCCTTCCAAAGGGAGAATCTCTTATTGGGACTGTTTAGGCCTCTTACATTATAGGTGATGATCTTGATAGGCATAGGTAAATTAATAATTAAAGTAAGTCAAAAGGAGAGGGGTCAGTTGGTCCAACAAATTCCCAAAAAATAAAAATCAACCGACAATCAAAGCTGGAATACAATATCTCTAATATTAATTCAAAGATAGTGATAACAATAACCAAATATTCAAAGAAAAAGAAAAAAAAAAAAAAACGAATCAAAAAATCTCCTGAGGGAACCTTCACCGAAAAGGTTCTCCCTCAGATTGGGGGGAAAAATAATGTGGACAAACCATGAAGGCTAAATATAAAGAAGAATGATAAATTTATTATAGCATGTTAGGTGAGGTGAAAAAATGTGATTATTTTTAAAGAGGGCTCCCGAGGGAGTAGTGTTTATCATTTCAGCGGTGAGGTGCCTTTGTAACCTTGTAGGGAATGTCTTTTATAAAATCAAAAAATTTAGGGCCTTCATCAGGATCTGTAAGAGTGAATGTTTTCCGGTTAAAGAAAATCAGCAACTTTACCGGAAAGCCCCACCTATATGGGATATTCATATCCCTCAGTCTATCTGTGGTCAATTTGTATGACCTTCTTGCATCCATGGTTTCTTTGGAAAAATCGGAGAAGATTTTTAGATGCGAGAAAGGCTCTGGAAAAGTCCTATTTTCCCTGATATAATTCAAGATTCTCTCTTTGGTCGAGAAGAAATGTAACCTAGCTATTACATCCCTAGGAAGATCCGAGGAAATGGAGGTCGGACGAAATAAGCGATGGGCCCTATCAATGATAAGATCCTGCTCAGAAAGGGATGGGATTGTCTTGTGAAATAAATCTTTGAGAAAAGCCGAGATATCTGAGGGAGAAACATCCTCAGATATGCCTCTAATTTTCAAATTATTTCTCCTACTCCTATCCTCCAAATCCGCAACTTTTAATCTGAGTCTCTTAAGCTCAGATTTAATTTCTAGATTATCAGAAGAGACAGACTCTACCCTTCCCTCCACCGTTTCAAGTCTTTTAGTGTTTTCCTCCAATTTAAGACCAAAAGCTTCCAAAGTAGATTTCATGGTGTCTACCTGTTTCTCGAAGCCCAGTTTCATATTTCTGTCAATTGTCTTTAAAAGATTGTCCAGATATGAACCAAGGTCGGTATTTCCCAACTCTTGTGAAATGGGCATTTTGACCGGGACACTAAGCGTAGGGTCTGGGGACGAAGGGGAAAAGTCCTTTTTAGCACGTCTCTTATCTGGACTAGGATTAGGAGACGTGTCCGAGGATTCCTCCTCCGAACTCGTAGCCAATGAAGAATACTTGTTGCTCCAGGCTCCTGGATCCCTTCTCTTTGATGAGATGGAAATATCCATCTCTTCCACTTTTTTTCCTTTAACTACGATAGAAGGGGCAGGTTTAGCATCAGGAATTCTCTGTGGTTTTGGAGATAATAGACTTTTATAAGATTCTTTGGTGGGAGAGCTTATTTTAGAACTCAGTCTGTCTTCCGGATTTCTATGAGGTGATCTGGACTTAAGAGGACTGACAGTATTAACAGCATCTTCTGATGGGTTTGAAAATGAAAAGCGTTGGGAGGACTTCGCTCTAACCGCACTAGTTTTAAGGGGAGCTTCCAAAGACTTTTGGGTATTTTTTTTATTAGCCGCCATTATAAAATATCAGACCTATGGGTATATATATATAGAAAAACACTAAAATAACACTAGAAATATTTGACCTAAAGGGTGGACAAAAGACTTTAGGGTTGCAAAGTGACTGGGAACAATGGCTAGAAGAAGTTTGCGTTAAACAAATATCAATCCAACAAGAGGCAATCAATACCCTTAAAAACTGCAATATTATGTACCCCCTAAAATACAATCCTTAAAATATAAATTACCATCAAAAGTAACAAAAAAATAATGAAATTGACCTGAGGGATAAAAATAAAAGGCACATATATTTCTTAACATGAAACTAATTATTATGGAGGCTTGCAAATCTGTAGAGTTCCATGGGCACCAACTGTTATATATATATCAGGTAGCGTAGTCACAGGGTATATATATGAGGGCAGAAACAGATCCTCCTATCCCTCCCCTCCCCTCAGAGTCAAGTCTCGCAGTCAAAATGATATTACACCGTTTGGAGTTTAATAAACCTCTGTATCAGTAATAATATAGAATCAGCACCATGGACAGCAGTTCAGAGCGACGCTGCAGCAGGAGGCAGGAGAAATTGACTGGTATAAGTTCAGCACCATGGACAGCAGTTCAGACCAATACAAGATCAGCACCATGGACAGCAGCTCAAATCAGCACCATGGACAGCAGTGCAGAGCGACGCCAGCAGAGGGCAGGAGAATCTGATCAGCACCATGGACAGCAGTGCTGAGCTACGCCGCAGCAGGGGGCGGGAGATTCAAAGAATATCAGCTGATTGGAAGTGTGTGACAGTGGAGAGTAGCGGGGCTGCTGCAGCGGGGGACCAGAGGCAAAAATCAAAGCGCAGCAGCGCTGTCACAGAAGGGGGAGGCAGTCACAGGGGTCTGCAGGGTCCAGACACCATAAAAATATACACAGCAGAGCGGCACAGCGGGGGTATATAGAACGGACCTCGGCACCGGCGGCACTCAACAGCTGGGAGCAGGGGGAGCGGAGCAGCTTCTTATCAGGGGGAAGAGGGATGCCGCCGCCACTATATGGAACCTGGGGACGTGGGGACACCGGCAGTGCTCGTTATCAGAGTGAACAGCTGATATGCCGGCTCCGGAGCAGAGGGGGGGGGACCGCTACTATGTGAACAGCCCGGAGTGCAGGTAACAGCCGCAAAGGAGAGGAGAGAGCCGGGTGCAGACAGCAGCGGTGGCAGTGAGCGGAGGGGGGGGAAAGGGACGCAGCAGCTTCACAGGGACACCAGGGGACACCGTTACCACCGGAGCAGCCCCAGAACCACGGCAACAGACCCCCAGAAACCCGATAAAAGCCCCGGCTTCAGCCAGGGCTTATCTGACCTGTACAGAAGTAATCAGTATGCAGTCCCGCTCCGTCTCAGTCTCCTGAACTCCGCGTCGTACAGGCTAGGCTAGGCTCACGGTCCCTTGTCGGCAGCAGGGGTCTTATCCACGGGGACCAGTGGGGTTGGGAATCTTTGGTCCGGAGGTGGCAGCGCCTCTTCTTTATGGAGTAAGGTCCTGCGGGTCCGGTCCCGACCTCCGTGAAGTAACGATAGTTGATTGCAGGGCAGGGATTTCCAAGCTGTCGCCGGTGTCCCGGTCTCAGTCCCCTCTTCTCTTTTCTTTCTTGGATCCGTTGAAAGAACAGCTGAAACTGCTGTAGGGTCCCGCTCCCAAAGTAAAAGGCGGAGCAGAGCAGACCTTTACTGCTATTCCAGTCACTTCAAAGCAGCGCTGCTGAGCGACTGGAAACAAGAAAAGGGCCGCAGAGTGACTGGAATCAAGAAAAGGGCCGCCAGTGATCGCCTGGGTGTCAGAACCAGAACCAAAATGTGCCACCCCGTGGATTAAAAATAAGCTCTGACAACAGTCAGGGGGCCCAGTATATAATGTTCAGTTAAATGAAGTGAGAGAAATATGTGCCCCCACCGATCTGTGAGCTTAAAGGGGCACGTCACAGCCTCAAGGACTGGAATGCTCACCAGGACTTACCGCAGCTGCATATAAAGCCTGCTGATAGTCCTTAAGTCCGGTATAAAACGATGTAATCCTGGGTCCGGAGGTAGAAGGGCATAAATGGGTCCACAATCCTGTAGGGCCACGTTACAGAGTCACTTCAATGGTGGATTCTGAGCCTCACCCAAATGTCTGAGCACAAAACATCTCCAGGGTTGATGGGGTTAGCAGGGATTCTTTGGTGTCAAAATGATCCCTGAATGATAGGAAGTCCAAATATATAAGAATTTTGAAAAAAAATCTTCTTTTTGTTGCTTAAAAAGTAGCTTTAAAGCGAAGCCCTCAGGGAGCTCAGGATCAAGCTACCATCTCGTCCTGTGCTCAGGCCACTCCCCATCTCACTCTCTTTGAATCTTCTTTATCATGCTAGGATTAACAGGAAAAAGCTAAAAATTTCAGAATTGCACCGTGCAATGTGGAGATATTACTGTTTGTGCATTTACAATATTCATTGATTTTTGCCATTGAAAAACGTCCAGAAATGTTTGAAGCTACTGACTGAATGAAAGGAGCTGGCATCTCACTCTCTTTGAATCTTCTTTATCATGCTAGGATTAGCAGGAAAAAGCAAAAAATTTCAGAATTGCACCGTGCAATGTGGAGATATTACTGTTTGTGCATTTACAATATTCATTGATTTTTGCCATTGAAAAACATGTTTTTCATATACCAGAAATGTTTGAAGCTACTGACTGAATGAAAGGAGCTGGCATCTCACTCTCTTTGAATCTTCTTTATCATGCTAGGATTAGCAGGAAAAAGCTAAAAATTTCAGAATTGCACCGTGCAATGTGGAGATATTACTGTTTGTGCATTTACAATATTCATTGATTTTTGCCATTGAAAAACATGTTTTTCATAT
This sequence comes from Phyllobates terribilis, assembly GCF_046119375.1. Taxonomy (NCBI): domain Eukaryota; kingdom Metazoa; phylum Chordata; class Amphibia; order Anura; family Dendrobatidae; genus Phyllobates; species Phyllobates terribilis. The sequence continues at coordinate 34,683 of NW_027369321.1, forward strand.
ACCAGAAATGTTTGAAGCTACTGACTGAATGAAAGGAGCTGGCATCTCACTCTCTTTGAATCTTCTTTATCATGCTAAGATTAACAGGAAAAAGCTAAAAATTTCAGAATTGCACCGTGCAATGTGGAGATATTACTGTTTGTGCATTTACAATATTCATTGATTTTTGCCATTGAAAAACATGTTTTTCATATACCAGAAATGTTTGAAGCTACTGACTGAATGAAAGGAGCTGGCATCTCACTCTCTTTGAATCTTCTTTATCATGCTAGGATTAACAGGAAAAAGCTAAAAATTTCAGAATTGCACCGTGCAATGTGGAGATATTACTGTTTGTGCATTTACAATATTCATTGATTTTTGCCATTGAAAAACATGTTTTTCATATACCAGAAATGTTTGAAGCTACTGACTGAATGAAAGGAGCTGGCATCTCACTCTCTTTGAATCTTCTTTATCATGCTAGGATTAACAGGAAAAAGCTAAAAATTTCAGAATTGCACCGTGCAATGTGGAGATATTACTGTTTGTGCATTTACAATATTCATTGATTTTTGCAATTGAAAAACGTCCAGAAATGTTTGAAGCTACTGACTGAATGAAAGGAGCTGGCATCTCACTCTCTTTGAATCTTCTTTATCATGCTAGGATTAACAGGAAAAAGCTAAAAATTTCAGAATTGCACCGTGCAATGTGGAGATATTACTGTTTGTGCATTTACAATATTCATTGATTTTTGCCATTGAAAAACATGTTTTTCATATACCAGAAATGTTTGAAGCTACTGACTGAATGAAAGGAGCTGGCATCTCACTCTCTTTGAATCTTCTTTATCATGCTAGGATTAACAGGAAAAAGCAAAAATTTCAGAATTGCACCGTGCAATGTGGAGATATTACTGTTTGTGCATTTACAATATTCATTGATTTTTGCCATTGAAAACATGTTTTTCATATACCAGAAATGTTTGAAGCTACTGACTGAATGAAAGGAGCTGGCATCTCACTCTCTTTGAATCTTCTTTATCATGCTAGGATTAACAGGAAAAAGCTAAAAATTTCAGAATTGCACCGTGCAATGTGGAGATATTACTGTTTGTGCATTTACAATATTCATTGATTTTTGCCATTGAAAAACATGTTTTTCATATACCAGAAATGTTTGAAGCTACTGACTGAATGAAAGGAGCTGGCATCTCACTCTCTTTGAATCTTCTTTATCATGCTAGGATTAACAGGAAAAAGCAAAAAATTTCAGAATTGCACCGTGCAATGTGGAGATATTACTGTTTGTGCATTTACAATATTCATTGATTTTTGCCATTGAAAAACATGTTTTTCATATACCAGAAATGTTTGAAGCTACTGACTGAATGAAAGGAGCTGGCATCTCACTCTCTTTGAATCTTCTTTATCATGCTAGGATTAACAGGAAAAAGCTAAAAATTTCAGAATTGCACCGTGCAATGTGGAGATATTACTGTTTGTGCATTTACAATATTCATTGATTTTTGCCATTGAAAAACATGTTTTTCATATACCAGAAATGTTTGAAGCTACTGACTGAATGAAAGGAGCTGGCATCTCACTCTCTTTGAATCTTCTTTATCATGCTAGGATTAACAGGAAAAAGCTAAAAATTTCAGAATTGCACCGTGCAATGTGGAGATATTACTGTTTGTGCATTTACAATATTCATTGATTTTTGCCATTGAAAAACATGTTTTTCATATACCAGAAATGTTTGAAGCTACTGACTGAATGAAAGGAGCTGGCATCTCACTCTCTTTGAATCTTCTTTATCATGCTAGGATTAACAGGAAAAAGCTAAAAATTTCAGAATTGCACCGTGCAATGTGGAGATATTACTGTTTGTGCATTTACAATATTCATTGATTTTTGCCATTGAAAAACATGTTTTTCATATACCAGAAATGTTTGAAGCTACTGACTGAATGAAAGGAGCTGGCATCTCACTCTCTTTGAATCTTCTTTATCATGCTAGGATTAACAGGAAAAAGCTAAAAATTTCAGAATTGCACCGTGCAATGTGGAGATATTACTGTTTGTGCATTTACAATATTCATTGATTTTTGCCATTGAAAAACATGTTTTTCATATACCAGAAATGTTTGAAGCTACTGACTGAATGAAAGGAGCTGGCATCTCACTCTCTTTGAATCTTCTTTATCATGCTAGGATTAACAGGAAAAAGCTAAAAATTTCAGAATTGCACCGTGCAATGTGGAGATATTACTGTTTGTGCATTTACAATATTCATTGATTTTTGCCATTGAAAAACGTCCAGAAATGTTTGAAGCTACTGACTGAATGAAAGGAGCTGGCATCTCACTCTCTTTGAATCTTCTTTATCATGCTAGGATTAGCAGGAAAAAGCAAAAAATTTCAGAATTGCACCGTGCAATGTGGAGATATTACTGTTTGTGCATTTACAATATTCATTGATTTTTGCCATTGAAAAACATGTTTTTCATATACCAGAAATGTTTGAAGCTACTGACTGAATGAAAGGAGCTGGCATCTCACTCTCTTTGAATCTTCTTTATCATGCTAGGATTAGCAGGAAAAAGCTAAAAATTTCAGAATTGCACCGTGCAATGTGGAGATATTACTGTTTGTGCATTTACAATATTCATTGATTTTTGCCATTGAAAAACATGTTTTTCATATACCAGAAATGTTTGAAGCTACTGACTGAATGAAAGGAGCTGGCATCTCACTCTCTTTGAATCTTCTTTATCATGCTAGGATTAACAGGAAAAAGCTAAAAATTTCAGAATTGCACCGTGCAATGTGGAGATATTACTGTTTGTGCATTTACAATATTCATTGATTTTTGCCATTGAAAAACATGTTTTTCATATACCAGAAATGTTTGAAGCTACTGACTGAATGAAAGGAGCTGGCATCTCACTCTCTTTGAATCTTCTTTATCATGCTAGGATTAACAGGAAAAAGCTAAAAATTTCAGAATTGCACCGTGCAATGTGGAGATATTACTGTTTGTGCATTTACAATATTCATTGATTTTTGCCATTGAAAAACATGTTTTTCATATACCAGAAATGTTTGAAGCTACTGACTGAATGAAAGGAGCTGGCATCTCACTCTCTTTGAATCTTCTTTATCATGCTAGGATTAGCAGGAAAAAGCTAAAAATTTCAGAATTGCACCGTGCAATGTGGAGATATTACTGTTTGTGCATTTACAATATTCATTGATTTTTGCCATTGAAAAACATGTTTTTCATATACCAGAAATGTTTGAAGCTACTGACTGAATGAAAGGAGCTGGCATCTCACTCTCTTTGAATCTTCTTTATCATGCTAGGATTAACAGGAAAAAGCTAAAAATTTCAGAATTGCACCGTGCAATGTGGAGATATTACTGTTTGTGCATTTACAATATTCATTGATTTTTGCCATTGAAAAACGTCCAGAAATGTTTGAAGCTACTGACTGAATGAAAGGAGCTGGCATCTCACTCTCTTTGAATCTTCTTTATCATGCTAGGATTAGCAGGAAAAAGCAAAAAATTTCAGAATTGCACCGTGCAATGTGGAGATATTACTGTTTGTGCATTTACAATATTCATTGATTTTTGCCATTGAAAAACATGTTTTTCATATACCAGAAATGTTTGAAGCTACTGACTGAATGAAAGGAGCTGGCATCTCACTCTCTTTGAATCTTCTTTATCATGCTAGGATTAGCAGGAAAAAGCTAAAAATTTCAGAATTGCACCGTGCAATGTGGAGATATTACTGTTTGTGCATTTACAATATTCATTGATTTTTGCCATTGAAAAACATGTTTTTCATATACCAGAAATGTTTGAAGCTACTGACTGAATGAAAGGAGCTGGCATCTCACTCTCTTTGAATCTTCTTTATCATGCTAGGATTAACAGGAAAAAGCTAAAAATTTCAGAATTGCACCGTGCAATGTGGAGATATTACTGTTTGTGCATTTACAATATTCATTGATTTTTGCCATTGAAAAACATGTTTTTCATATACCAGAAATGTTTGAAGCTACTGACTGAATGAAAGGAGCTGGCATCTCACTCTCTTTGAATCTTCTTTATCATGCTAGGATTAACAGGAAAAAGCTAAAAATTTCAGAATTGCACCGTGCAATGTGGAGATATTACTGTTTGTGCATTTACAATATTCATTGATTTTTGCCATTGAAAAACTGTTTTTCATATACCAGAAATGTTTGAAGCTACTGACTGAATGAAAGGAGCTGGCATCTCACTCTCTTTGAATCTTCTTTATCATGCTAGGATTAACAGGAAAAAGCTAAAAATTTCAGAATTGCACCGTGCAATGTGGAGATATTACTGTTTGTGCATTTACAATATTCATTGATTTTTGCCATTGAAAAACATCCAGAAATGTTTGAAGCTACTGACTGAATGAAAGGAGCTGGCATCTCACTCTCTTTGAATCTTCTTTATCATGCTAGGATTAACAGGAAAAAGCTAAAAATTTCAGAATTGTGGAGATATTCGCATTTACATATTCATTGATTTTGCCATTGAAAACATGTTTTCATATAAGAATGTTTTTTCTTTGAATCTTCTTATCATGCTAGGATTATCAGGAAAAAGCATAAATTTCAGAATTGCACCGTGCAATGTGGAGATATTACTGTTTGTGCATTTACAATATTCATTGATTTTTGCCATTGAAAAACAGTCCAGAAATGTTTGAAGCTACTGACTGAATGAAAGGAGCTGGCATCTCACTCTCTTTGAATCTTCTTTATCATGCTAGGATTAGCAGGAAAAGCTAAAAATTTCAGAATTGCACCGTGCAATGTGGAGATATTACTGTTTGTGCATTTACAATATTCATTGATTTTTGCCATTGAAAAACATGTTTTTCATATACCAGAAATGTTTGAAGCTACTGACTGAATGAAAGGAGCTGGCATCTCACTCTCTTTGAATCTTCTTTATCATGCTAGGATTAACAGGAAAAAGCTAAAAATTTCAGAATTGCACCGTGCAATGTGGAGATATTACTGTTTGTGCATTTACAATATTCATTGATTTTTGCCATTGAAAAACATGTTTTTCATATACCAGAAATGTTTGAAGCTACTGACTGAATGAAAGGAGCTGGCATCTCACTCTCTTTGAATCTTCTTTATCATGCTAGGATTAACAGGAAAAAGCTAAAAATTTCAGAATTGCACCGTGCAATGTGGAGATATTACTGTTTGTGCATTTACAATATTCATTGATTTTTGCCATTGAAAAACGTCCAGAAATGTTTGAAGCTACTGACTGAATGAAAGGAGCTGGCATCTCACTCTCTTTGAATCTTCTTTATCATGCTAGGATTAACAGGAAAAAGCAAAAAATTTCAGAATTGCACCGTGCAATGTGGAGATATTACTGTTTGTGCATTTACAATATTCATTGATTTTTGCCATTGAAAAACGTCCAGAAATGTTTGAAGCTACTGACTGAATGAAAGGAGCTGGCATCTCACTCTCTTTGAATCTTCTTTATCATGCTAGGATTAACAGGAAAAAGCAAAAAATTTCAGAATTGCACCGTGCAATGTGGAGATATTACTGTTTGTGCATTTACAATATTCATTGATTTTTGCCATTGAAAAACGTATATACCAGAAATGTTTGAAGCTACTGACTGAATGAAAGGAGCTGGCATCTCACTCTCTTTGAATCTTCTTTATCATGCTAGGATTAGCAGGAAAAAGCAAAAAATTTCAGAATTGCACCGTGCAATGTGGAGATATTACTGTTTGTGCATTTACAATATTCATTGATTTTTGCCATTGAAAAACGTTTTTCAATTACCAGAAATGTTTGAAGCTACTGACTGAATGAAAGGAGCTGGCATCTCACTCTCTTTGAATCTTCTTTATCATGCTAGGATTAACAGGAAAAAGCTAAAAATTTCAGAATTGCACCGTGCAATGTGGAGATATTACTGTTTGTGCATTTACAATATTCATTGATTTTTGCCATTGAAAAACATGTTTTCATATACCAGAAATGTTTGAAGCTACTGACTGAATGAAAGGAGCTGGCATCTCACTCTCTTTGAATCTTCTTTATCATGCTAGGATTAACAGGAAAAAGCTAAAAATTTCAGAATTGCACCGTGCAATGTGGAGATATTACTGTTTGTGCATTTACAATATTCATTGATTTTTGCCATTGAAAAACATGTTTTTCATATACCAGAAATGTTTGAAGCTACTGACTGAATGAAAGGAGCTGGCATCTCACTCTCTTTGAATCTTCTTTATCATGCTAGGATTAACAGGAAAAAGCTAAAAATTTCAGAATTGCACCGTGCAATGTGGAGATATTACTGTTTGTGCATTTACAATATTCATTGATTTTTGCCATTGAAAAACGTCCAGAAATGTTTGAAGCTACTGACTGAATGAAAGGAGCTGGCATCTCACTCTCTTTGAATCTTCTTTATCATGCTAGGATTAGCAGGAAAAAGCAAAAAATTTCAGAATTGCACCGTGCAATGTGGAGATATTACTGTTTGTGCATTTACAATATTCATTGATTTTTGCCATTGAAAAACGTCCAGAAATGTTTGAAGCTACTGACTGAATGAAAGGAGCTGGCATCTCACTCTCTTTGAATCTTCTTTATCATGCTAGGATTAGCAGGAAAAAGCTAAAAATTTCAGAATTGCACCGTGCAATGTGGAGATATTACTGTTTGTGCATTTACAATATTCATTGATTTTTGCCATTGAAAAACATGTTTTTCATATACCCAGAAATGTTTGAAGCTACTGACTGAATGAAAGGAGCTGGCATCTCACTCTCTTTGAATCTTCTTTATCATGCTAGGATTAGCAGGAAAAAGCTAAAATTTCAGAATTGCACCGTGCAATGTGGAGATATTACTGTTTGTGCATTTACAATATTCATTGATTTTTGCCATTGAAAAACATGTTTTTCATATACCAGAAATGTTTGAAGCTACTGACTGAATGAAAGGAGCTGGCATCTCACTCTCTTTGAATCTTCTTTATCATGCTAGGATTAGCAGGAAAAAGCTAAAAATTTCAGAATTGCACCGTGCAATGTGGAGATATTACTGTTTGTGCATTTACAATATTCATTGATTTTTGCCATTGAAAAACATGTTTTTCATATACCAGAAATGTTTGAAGCTACTGACTGAATGAAAGGAGCTGGCATCTCACTCTCTTTGAATCTTCTTTATCATGCTAGGATTAACAGGAAAAAGCTAAAAATTTCAGAATTGCACCGTGCAATGTGGAGATATTACTGTTTGTGCATTTACAATATTCATTGATTTTTGCCATTGAAAAACATGTTTTTCATATACCAGAAATGTTTGAAGCTACTGACTGAATGAAAGGAGCTGGCATCTCACTCTCTTTGAATCTTCTTTATCATGCTAGGATTAACAGGAAAAAGCTAAAAATTTCAGAATTGCACCGTGCAATGTGGAGATATTACTGTTTGTGCATTTACAATATTCATTGATTTTTGCCATTGAAAAACATGTTTTTTCAATACCAGAAATGTTTGAAGCTACTGACTGAATGAAAGGAGCTGGCATCTCACTCTCTTTGAATCTTCTTTATCATGCTAGGATTAACAGGAAAAAGCTAAAAATTTCAGAATTGCACCGTGCAATGTGGAGATATTACTGTTTGTGCATTTACAATATTCATTGATTTTTGCCATTGAAAAACGTCAGAAATGTTTGAAAGCTACTGACTGAATGAAAGGAGCTGGCATCTCACTCTCTTTGAATCTTCTTTATCATGCTAGGATTAACAGGAAAAAGCTAAAAATTTCAGAATTGCACCGTGCAATGTGGAGATATTACTGTTTGTGCATTTACAATATTCATTGATTTTTGCCATTGAAAAACATGTTTTTCCCAGAAATGTTTGAAGCTACTGACTGAATGAAAGGAGCTGGCATCTCACTCTCTTTGAATCTTCTTTATCATGCTAGGATTAGCAGGAAAAGCTAAAAATTTCAGAATTGCACCGTGCAATGTGGAGATATTACTGTTTGTGCATTTACAATATTCATTGATTTTTGCCATTGAAAACATGTTTTTCATATACCAGAAATGTTTGAAGCTACTGACTGAATGAAAGGAGCTGGCATCTCACTCTCTTTGAATCTTCTTTATCATGCTAGGATTAACAGGAAAAAGCTAAAAATTTCAGAATTGCACCGTGCAATGTGGAGATATTACTGTTTGTGCATTTACAATATTCATTGATTTTTGCCATTGAAAAACATGTTTTTCATATACCAGAAATGTTTGAAGCTACTGACTGAATGAAAGGAGCTGGATCTCACTCTCTTTGAATCTTCTTTATCATGCTAGGATTAACAGGAAAAAGCTAAAAATTTCAGAATTGCACCGTGCAATGTGGAGATATTACTGTTTGTGCATTTACAATATTCATTGATTTTTGCCATTGAAAAACGTCCAGAAATGTTTGAAGCTACTGACTGAATGAAAGGAGCTGGCATCTCACTCTCTTTGAATCTTCTTTATCATGCTAGGATTAACAGGAAAAAGCTAAAAATTTCAGAATTGCACCGTGCAATGTGTACTGTTGATATCAGAATGAAAGGAGCTGGATCTAAAATAGATTCACGTGCAATGTGGAGATATTACTGTTTGTGCATTTACAATATTCATTGATTTTTGCCATTGAAAAACGTCCAGGAAATGTTTGAAGCTACTGACTGAATGAAAGGAGCTGAGCTCTCACTCTCTTTTGAATCTTCTTTATCATGCTAGGGATTAGCAGGAAAAAGCAAAAAATTTCAGAAT